>NW_028235604.1:0-5604 GCF_977035675.1 Penaeus japonicus | reverse complement strand
TCCTGATTGTCCAGCATGAACAGAGAGGCGATTCGGGTCTCGAATTTTGAATGGCCATCAATTTGCTCTAGTGATGACGAGTTATTGTGTGCTGCTTCACGCTCATCGACGGGCTGCAGTCTCGCCTTCCATCAAACTCCTCTTCCAGTTATACGCAAATATTTGTAACGGCGATGACGGAATAAAAAAAAAATTTTCCGCAACGAGAAAGGACTAAAAGATTCCATGGTATTGTTTGGTTGATTTTACTTCATTGACCCTATTTGAATATCTTCACTGATTTTATTCGATAGAGTTACAGTTGGACGATTTATATATTGATGCAAGTCGCTTTTGCGAGGGCTATTTCGTTTTTATCTTGATAATCTGAGGACATGCTGCAGTACAGTACTTCAGGCCTTTATTATGTTCCACTGTTTCATGTTTGATAAAAGCCAAAAATCATCAATATCACCAATGGGAGTCAAGGTATTTTTTTCGGTTAAGCGTAAACTGTTTATAGGGTGTATAGGAAGGACTATAGACGCAATGGCAGCTTTGGATGATGAAGATTGAGTGTCAATATTAATGTACTGCAAACGTTTATTGGTCTTGAATGATAATTATTTTTATACGGGAATTTATACAGATTCGTGATTATTCGAGAGCAGCTAAATCCTCTACCATTTTGAATACATATTCATAGAAAAGGTTTTTATTCCTTGTGACGATGAAATAAGGCTCGCATCTTTCATTGATGGCCAGGAGAACCACTGTGCATCAGTCTCATGGGCTTTAAATGCGTGAAATCGGAATATTATCCCATTCTTTTATAACCCAATTAAATCTTTCTTGTTCATCTTTACTATTCGTTTTTCTATACAATGCCTTAATCTATCATCTTTTTATGGAGATTTAACATTGTGTAAAAGCACTATTTATTTTTTTTCAACTGTTGATAGCAGTTAATGAATCTCATATGTAGAGTGACTAAAAAGTTGATGTCGCCGTACAGGTTAGCCTCACTCGACACGCTTATTAGAACAGCACCGGCACCACCACCTACTCATTTTCTTCCCGAAGTAATTTGATAGAAAAGTAGGTTCGAATCAACAGAATCGATAGTTTGTCATTTGGCAGCATGCGAATGAATCGGACCGACAGAAGTTATTTTCTAGTTTGGTTTTTTGCTCTTTACAGAAATCGGAGAGGATTATAGACGATCGAGCAAATACGTTATCATGACATTCGTTTAAACGTGTGGACCGAGCCCGATTATTGATAGTACCGGTATTTTTATCAGAAAATTGGCATTATTAAATCGATCACATACCGACCTATTATAGAGAGGAGAAACAAGATGTCGGTAGGGTACCCTTGACGGTTTTCAAAATGTCACTAATCCTCTGAGGTTCACGTAAAACATTTGCCTGCTGTTATAATTTCTCGAAATATTGTTTGTAAAATCAACGGAGAGTTGCTGGACTTTCGTATATCTTCGTTCACGAATAAGGTAGGTGAGGTTCCAGGACCTAATACTCCATCAATGTGTCGCATTCTCCATTGTTAAATCTATCACTTAGTAAAACATTACTAGACGTGATTTGCTACCGCGGGAGAGGGTAATAGCAATTTCAAGTTTCTTTTGTAAGTTATCAAGATTTATCCTAGATGCAATCAACCATTCAACAACGAGGGGGGTCAAGTTGGAGAATTTACTACTTAACACTAGTGCCGCAATGGTCATAAGGTCTGTATGATTTCTCTCCATAGAATCATCATATATAATATCTAATGGGACTGAAGAGTCTGGTGGTGGTGGTGGTGGTGGTGGTGGTGGTGGTGGCGGCGGCTGCTGTTGTTGTAGCGATGATGATGATGGTAATGGTGGTGGTGGTGGTGGTGGTTGTTGTTGTTGTTGTAGCGACGATAATGATGATGATGATGGTAATGGTGGTGGTGGTGGCGGTGGTGGCTGCTGCTGTTGTTGTAGCGATGATGATGATGATGGTAATGGTGGTGGTGGCGGTGGTGGCTGCTGCTGTTGTTGTAGCGATGATGATGATGGTAATGGTGGTGGTGGCGGTGGTGGTGGTTGTTGCTGTTGTTGTAGCGATGATGATAATGGTAATGGTGGTGGTGGTGGTGGTTGTTGTTGTTGTTGTTGTTGTAGCGACGATAATGATGATGATGATGGTAATGGTGGTGTTGATGGTTTTAACGTTAACACTGTTGGTAATGATGATGATGATTGAGGTGTATATGCTACTGTTGAATAATCTTTTAGTGTCACTGTTTGGGATCGTTCTTCTTGTGAAGATGATGGTGATTGATGGCGATGATAGTGGTGGTTGTTGTTGTTGTTGTTGTTGTTGTTGTGACGATAATTATTCCGTTTTTTGCTGTGGTGCTGGAGGATATGTAATATCCAATATTTAGAGTACACTGACATTGATTAGGGTATTTAGAATTGATAGGAAATGGAATATACATCGTGAAATTCGATACTATATTATTTCTATTTTTTATTATAGTATTGACCATGGCCGTCATCTCTTTTATTGCGTCATTTATCCAATTAGTGTGTATTGTTTATGTTTTTTTTATTTCTTTCAACTTCTGGTATATATTCGGATATAATTGGTCAATCTATACTTCCCATATCATGACATTCTCTTAAATGTTTTGATCATTCTTCTTTATAGCTGTTAAACATCTTGTAATTGATCGGCTATATTTTTTTATTCATTTAGGATGGTTTTGGGGGATTTTATCATTATATCAGGAAATAAAATATATATTAAATAACCCTTTATATCTCAGATATATCTAGGAATTGTACGAGAACTAATTCTGAATACATAGTGATTATACCAAACTATCTAATTCCTGTTATATTTTTCAGACAACATTTCTTTGTTTGATCTGTTGTATCCTTGTCCCGTGTCCTCGTCTCTATCATCATATTCATTGTTAGTACATTCTATATCTTTTTATATCCAAATGGACATCATAATCTTAAAACAGGTCCATATACCAAATTGGAATACATTTTGGGATAATATTTATCCATTAGTCGTTTAAAAATGTTCTGTACTGGTAAGCGCCCTCCTATTCATGTTATTCAAGGTGGTTGGAATCTGGTCTTATACTACCTCCGTAATAATGGTAGGAGCATTTCAAGGATGCCTGACTTAATAATATCTTCTTTCGAATAAATAATACTCTGATAAATCTGATTCACGAATATATTATCTCGTAATAATCACCAAGCATGAGATTTTGCTGGTTCTGTATAAAATAAAACAAATCTATATTTTCTTACGTTAGCATTAATCCGAGAGAGAGGTCTCCATTCGTATGCGATATTAATACTATATCTGTTTTTTTAATTAGAGCTCTATGATCATTGCTTCTTTTTTCCCTTTTTTTCTGCATTGGTGCATTAGTATTGTAGTTACTAAAGAGCTCACTATATCAGTTTTTTCTTTAGTAAGTTTTACAGATCTAAAAATAAACAATTTTTCTCCCATTGTCGTCACGTAGAATCTTTAGGTGCAAATTGCCCTTCTGAAAGGAAGCTAGTTTTTTCAAATTATTTTTGTATCCTCGTTATCGCTTATCTCATCTTTTTCAGATAGGATCGTGGTCACCCTTTACCATTTTTATCATCCGATAATTTAAAATGTCTTTACAAGACCATCCTTCCATGAAAAGTTTAGACACTGATAAATGCTATGGTTTTTTCATATCACTGATATTATCGTCATTATATATAATAATAACACGGTTTTATTATTTCCATCATTGTCATTATCATCATTATCTCCATCGTCGTCCTCATCATCATTCATCGTCAGTATCTCATCATCATCAATTCGTCGTCGTCATCATAATCATCGGCATAGAATTTATTTTTCTTATTATAACTACCATTATAATTGATAATCATCATCATCATATCTTCTTATCCGTTTCCATTTCAGTAACAGAGCAGCATCACTCAAGTAAAATCATTTTTCTTCACTATAAATGTAATCATTGTTTTATATACCGTCAAATTAGTGTCGTATTCATACAAGAAGATGGATTATTCGTCATACATGTATAGAATGATGGTAATTGATTCTTTTGACATTTTTTTCTTTTCTAATCGAAAATCTTTAGTCTTGAAGAAACGTTCCGTAAATGTGTTTGTTCTTTTCTGATAGTATTGAAGGACCCGTCAAGATCTTCGGAGAGCGGTGCTCTTGTTTTTGGCACAATTGTTTTCCATTTTCCCCTTTTCGGGTAAGCCTCGTCAAGTCTTTAAATATTACGTATTTCATCTGCATCTTTAATTTCTTACATTTACCTTCCATACCCGTTTAAAAGTCACAGAGCGGCCATTTTGGCCAATAGCCTTTTGAGGTTACATTTTTAACATTTCGCATACCAATTTGACAGACTGTTAAGAGTTTTATAATTTTTGCTTGGGTATCTTCACTCAGGGTGTTAATTTCATATCTGTGTCATTAAATAACCCAGTAGTAGAAAATATCTAAGGAAAAATGATAATATAAACCTTTTTGTAAAAATGTTTTTCCATGATAATTTAATCTTCAATGGGTAACAATCTCAAAGATGGCTCGGGTTGCTTCTTCACCGCAATATCGCTAACTCCGAAAGACCTAAAAGGCATCGCAGCGAAATGTATTTTGTGTGGTGTTGGTATGTTGCGTTTTGGGCGACAATTCTTTAGGCGACAAATTTGAACTGGCTAATAATACATTTTGGGATTCCTGAATTATTTTCAATAGCTCTACTAGTAAAATTACCAGTAATAATTGCCATAATTCTTCGAGCACGCTTTGACGATTATTTTTTTTTGTTTGCTATGCCCAAAAATTATTCCCCAGGGTAGTTTAAAATGTAATCGGTATAATTTATTTCCTTCAACTATACATTTTTTATAATGAGAAAACCATCATCGCCACATCAATGACGAACGTTTCATCTCTGTAATAGAAATTAACATAGTCTCTTTTCAAATCATTTTTATCTCCGGTTTGTAAAGGAAATTAGTGTGGCCTATCGGCAACAGACATTTTTACAGTCATTACCGTCTTCGGTATGGCTCAAAGTCATGTCCATTTCTTCGTCGTCTTACATTGTTATCATTACCTTTTGGTAAAAATTAAAACTATCATCCCTGTTTTGGCTATCGAAAATTTCTATAATATTCGCGTTTAAAATATCTTTATAAATCCAAAATCTTCATTACCTTATTCAATAATTATTAATACGGATATTATCGTAATCGTCATAACAATAATCTGTAGTGTGGACATCTTCTTCATTTGCTATATATTTAGGAAAGAAGGACGTTTATTTCGCCCTTTTCCCTTCTTATACAAAAGAGAACGATGGTTTTCAATGATGGTTAAGATTCTTTATATTGTGACGGTTTGGCCAAGAGGGCAATCAGGGATGGGTGCTCGATTTAGGATTGGATGTTCGAGGTACGAGAGGAATCTGGCTGATTGCCATGTCGTGTTTTTTCGGGCCGACCATCAGGCGGTCTATCTACTACTCAGAACGACCTAACGATAATACACATTGCATATATAGCTTAGTAAGCTTCCT
>NW_028235603.1:20000-28686 GCF_977035675.1 Penaeus japonicus | reverse complement strand
TATGGTTATATAATACTAACTACAGTACACTACTCAATCACACACTACAACACTCACATCTCTACATCACTTAGAGTTTTATATATTTATATATATATTTTTTTATAGTTATACTTATATAATATATATTATATATATATATATTTATATATATGTATATTTAAATATATTTATATATTATATATATATATATATTTATATATTTAAATATATATATATATATACATATTATATATTATTTATACTATATTTATATTTTATATATTATATATATTATTTTATAGAGAGGAGTGAGAGTTAGAGAGAGAGAGAGAGAGAGATGAGAGAGTGAGAAGAGGAAGAGAGAGAGAGATGAGAGAGAGAAGAGGAGAGAGAGTGAGAAGAGAGAAAGGAGAGTGAGTGAGAGAGAGAGAGAGACGATCGGAGAGAGATGTGAGGGGAGAGAGAGATGAAAGGAGTGAGTGAGAGATGAGAGAGAGAGAGAGAAAGAGAGAGAGAGAGGAGAGAGAGAGAGAGAGGGGACAGGATCAGAGAGAGACAGACAGAGAGAGTGAGAGAGAGAGAGAGAGAGAGAGAGAACAGAGAGAGAGAGAAGTGGAGAGAGTGAGGCATGATTAAATTGATAGTTAGTCCCGTCTGTATGTGATGAGTAGATCCCCCCACCTAGGTCAGTAGTCCATATTTATACGCTTTTATAGATATTTTATATATATTATATATATATTACAACACACACACCCACACACACTCACACATCACATCTAGTCTGACCTACACACACACACACACAACACATTTATATATATAATATATATATATTTATATATATATATATATATATATATATATATGTATATATATATTTATATATATATATATATATTTATATATATATATATATATATATATATATATATAATATATGTGTGGTGTGTGTCGTTGCTGTGTCGTGTGTGTGTGGTGTGTGTGTGTGTGTGTGTGTGTGTCGAGCCATCGCGGCGCCGCGCTCGACGTCTAATTGATATTGTGTAACAAATATTTACTTATTTATTTTCTTCTTCTTTTCGTTGTTCTCTCTTTCTTTTCTCGCTGTTCTCTCTATCTCTCCACCTATTCTATCTGTTTTTCTCCCTCCCCATCTCACTCTCTGGCTTTTATGTATCTGTTTCGTAGGCTTTTGCTTTCGGTTTCATGTTGGCCTCTTTGTTGTGCCCCCTTCCATCCCCTTCAATTTCAACTTGTGTGGACAACCACTCTTGATCAGCTGTCATCCACAAAGTTATGCACCCTGTTGCCACTTGCACAGAGGAGCGATGCAATCGGTTCGTTTGGCTTTTTGGCGACTGGCTGCGTGTCTGCAGGAGAAGAGTCTCATACCAAAGAAATCCAGCCTCATCCTTTTCATTCGTAGCTTTGGTGTACCGGACTGCATTCGAAACATTTTATATCCTCTTAAACATATAAACGTTCGCTTCACCTCCATCCCTTTCTCTCCCGACTCCTTCCTTTGAAACCTCGGAATCAAAATGTTAAAGATTGTTAGAGAATATTGAGTCTCTCTGTTTTGCAGGAACAAAAGAGGATTTCAAGAAAGATACGATGCTTTAGGTTTTGTAATGACACATGCCGTTCGGGCGTATGAGTGTAAGAAATTGGTTGGTTTGTAGTAAGACATACCAGAAAAAAAAGTATGAATACTCATGCTGTCTTACAATTTTGTCGGTATTGTTGTAGTATTGTGTTTGTATAATGATGTGCAGTTATTTCGGATTAGGTATGTTGGACTTATTCTAATGACAGCTGTTGGCTTGCGGTAGTTTTTTCATTTCAAAATTCATTTGGAATATATTTCCATATAAGTTCTTTTGGTTGTTTAGATAATCTACTACAATATGGGTTTATGTTAATTTTCTCTACCTAAATTCTTGCATCCGTCTAAGTAGAGAGATTAGTGCAGATATATTAAAATCAACGGAGAAAGGCTGCGATATCTCAGTGCCTTTTCTAGATTTGTTAACGAGATATTCTTGGGAAAAGAGTTTCAATTCATGAAGAAGCAAGCACATACTTACACCCATTGCAGAACCTCCTCTCCTCTGCGACAAAGGCTGCAACGAAGAATGAATTCCCCCCTCTCTCATCTCTCTCCTCTCTCCATTCTCTCTCTCTCGTTCTCTCTCGCTCTCTCTCTCGTCTCTCTCTCTCTCTCTCATCTCTCGTCACCTCTCTCTCTCTCTCTCTCTTCTCTCTCTCCTCTCCTCTCTTCCTCTTTCATGCTCTGGTCATAAAGCATAATGGTAAAGTACGAGATGATACCCAAAAAGGGGGGGGGGGGGGGGGGGGGGGGGGGGGGGGGGGCATTGAACGATACAGTTTTTTATTACACAATATGGCTTCCCTCGTGCCTGTACATCTCGCCATTCCTCCCGTACGTCTGGCAGTTTTTCTCTTCCTCTCATCCTTCCATCGGCCCACACGGGTGGCCCCGTCACCCCTCGTCACCGATTTTCAATATGCAAATGAGCGTCCAATTACCGCAGCTGTCCTAAGTCATGACAGGGTTATAAAGGGGGTGGGGGACTGGAGGTCCTCTCTTATATTTTACCTTCCCTTCTCTTTCGGTTTTCTCCCCTTTAGCGCTCTCTCCTTCATCCGCCCGCTCCGTAATTTCCTTAATGCTACTTTTTTTTCACCCCCAAAAAAATATTATTTTTCGCTGCCGACTTTATTTTACGTATACTCTAATCCTTCCATTTCTCCTCTAACCTCAACCTTCCCCACAGCGTTCCTTCAAACACAGGACGTCTTGAGGGATGAGGGAATAAATCTTAAGGATATCACATCCCGCTTTCCTCCCCCCGCCCCCCCCGCCTCACTCCCTCCCCGCCTCACCCCCCTCCCCCCTCACTCCTTCCGGCAACGAATCCTCGGACGTCTTGGAAGAACCGCTCCGGCCGTGATTAAAACCTCGCCTCCTCTCCTGCTTTCTCTTGCTCTTGATCTTCCTTTCTCTCTCTCTCTCCGATTATATCTTCTTCCCTATCTTTTCTCTCCCCCTTCTATTTCTCTCCTCAGCCTCGCTTCACTTTCTCTCGCTCTCTCTCTCTCTCTTTCTCTCTCTCTCTCACTCACTCTCCGTTTGTATCTTCTTCCCTACCTTTTCTCTCCTCCATCCATTTCTCTCTTCATCAGTCTCACTTTCTCTCTCTATCTCTCTCTATCTCTCTCTCTCTCTCTCTCTCTCTCTCTCTCCGTCTGTCTCTTCTTCCCTTCCCTTCCCTACTCTCTCCCCTTCCCTTTCTCTTTTCACCATCCTCGCTTCACATTCTTTTTGCTCTCTCTCTCTCTCTCTCTCTCCCTCTCTCTCTCTCTCTCTCTCTTGCTTTTTTTTCTCTCTGTCTGTCTCTTCTTCCTCCTTTTTCCTTCCCTTATCCTGCCTCTCTTCTTTCAGCCGCCCATTTCTTTTCCCTCTTGCTCCCGTCTCCTCAGCCCAGCGATGACACCAGAGAGTGGGGTGTGAAGGGTCCGCCCCGCAGCTGACGGAAAAAGGGTTTCCCAAAAGTTTGTATAACATAAACTATTTAACTTTAGTTTTATCCCGGGTTGTTTTATGACTTTCTACTCCCTTTTTTTTGCTAAATTTCTTTTTTCCATTTATTTTTCTCTTCATAACTTCTTTGCTGCATTCTTTTTCATCTCCATTGGGTCTTTTTTTTTCCCTTTTGTTTCTTTTTCTGTTCTTTTTTTTCCGGGAAGAATGCTTCGTCCCTTTTTTTTTTTTCTCTTTCTTTATTATCCCCAACTATTCTTTATTAATGCCCCTATTTTTTCTTTCTGCTTATTTTTCCTTTTTGGCTTCCTTCTTTTCCTCAAGTCCAATACAAACGAACTTTACCTCCCCTTTGCACTATTTAATCTCAACCACTTTGCGCAATTTAATCAAAACCAAGGCTAGACTAGTGCCTTTTCTAGCATTCTTTTTTTCTCTTTTCTTCTCTATTTCTCCCAGGGAATGAAAATGCAGATCTGTTCGCACAACATCAAAATTCGCATGATTCAAGTTTTGGATGATGATTTTGCATCTTTGATCAGCGAGGAATAAAAGTTTTACTTCATCTGAGGCGACTGAAAATGTTCTTGTGGTTTTATATTGTTATATATCAGGGGGGGACGGATTAATTCATGTGTGTGTATATATATTTTATGTATGTATATATAAAAATAAATATATATATATATATATAAATATATATATTTTATATATATACCATATATATGTTATTATATATTTTAATATATATATATATATATATTATATTATATATTTTCCCTATATTGTATATATATATATATATTATATTAATATATATATATATTTTGTTTTATATATATATATATATTTATAAAATATATATACATATATTTATATAATTTTATATTATATATATATATTTTAATATAAATATATTTTATTATATATATATATATATTATATATAATATATATATAAAACCCAGTTCATAGCGACAAATTAGAAGAAAGGTATGAAAAAAAGACTGATTATCTAAACACGAAAGAGATGTATTTGATGCGTTTGGGACGGAGGTTTTTCTAAAAAAAAGGGCAATTATTTTTAAAAAGGGACTCCGTCGGAAGCGTCAAATCTTTCTCTTGGTTTAGATATCAGTTATTCATACCTTTCTTCTACCCCACCACACACACACACCACACACAACACATGAATATATATATAATATTAATTTGAATGTAATTTATATTTTTAAACATATATATATATATTATATAATATATATTATATCTATATATATATATATATATTATATATAAATAAAGATAGATTGATAGATATATAGCTACATTGTAGATATTTTAAAAACCCCCCCCCCCCCCCCCCCCCCCATACAACATATGCAACACAAACACACCACACACACGGATTATTATATATTTATATACATATATATATATATATAGATATATATATATATAATATAATTATATGAAGATAGATAGATAGTTTTATAAGGGGATGACATTATATATTCAAATAGAAAAGATAGATTGATAGTATATGTAATACATATCAACATACGCAAATACACCACACACACCACACACATACCCACACACCACACATATAAAATATATTATATGTATAATATAATATATATATATATATATATATACTATATATATGTATATAATATATATATATACATATATTATATATATATATTATATTATATATATAATTATTATATATATTTATATATATATTTATAATATATATATATATATATATCATTATATATATATTTTAATATATTATATATATATATATATATTATATGTATATTAGTTAGATAGATGGAAAAGTATACATAATTTCAATATATAATATATATTATATATATATATATATATATATATATATTATTTATATAGATATGTGTGTGTTTGGGTATATATGTATATTATATTAATATATTTTTATATATATATATATTATATTATATATTATATATATATATAGTATGTATATATGTAATAAAGTTATATTATATATTATATATATTTTAAATATATATATATATATTATTATTATGTATGTATATATGTATATATAGTTATATATATATATATATATTTTAAAATATATATATATATGATTTAAATATATGTTATATAGTTATATATTTTAATATATATATATCTATATATAATATGTATATATTATATATATATATATATATAATATATTTATATATATGTATATATATATATTTTTAAAAATATTATATATATATATATATATATATATATATATATATATATATATATATATATAGATGGAGGAGAGGAGATGAGAGAGGAGAGAGAGAGAGAGAAGAGAGAGGAGAGGAGGGAAAGAGAGAGAGGATGGAGAGAGAGACACATACACACCCACACACAACACACAACACACACACACCCCCACAACACACACCACAACCACACATTTTATAATATATATATATTTTTAAAATATTATTTTATATATATTTTATTTATTTTATTATATAGGGTTTTGTGTGGGGTGTTGTGGTGTGTGTGTGGGTGTATGTGTGGCGTGTGTGCCCGTGTGTGTGTGTGTGTATTTGTGTATTTACATACATACAATATATGTATATATATATATAATATATATATATATATATATATATTATATATACTATATATATATACAAAATTTATATATATATATATATAGTTATATTATATATATAAAATATTTATTTATTTATTATATATTATATTTATATATATGTATGTAGGGTATATGTTGTGTATGTGTGTGAGTGTGTATGTATGTGCGGGGATTGTGTGTGAGTGTTTTGTATCCCAAATAAAAAAATAATGAAATTAAATATTTCATTATATAAAGACTGGTCCATGATGGGCGGGGAAATCATTTGGGCAAATTTTTTGGAAATTTGTCGAGTTAGCTTTAAAGTGCATGAATGCTGCTGGGGTGTGTGGGCGACATGGCGGTGTAGTCTCTAAATTTGTATTTTATTGGCGCATGGTAATCATTTTTCAAAGAATGGTTAGGGAAAGCGAAACATAAAAGTGTAAATGTTAGATTGTGGCGAATGTGCGAATGATGGGAAAAGGGAAATAAGCGAAATTGTGTTTATATTTTTTTCTCTTTCTTTTGCCTTTCTTTCCTCTCTTCAAACTATCTCTTTTTTCTCTTTCTTTTGCTTCTCTCTTCTCTCTCTTCTCTCCTCTTTCTCTCTCTTCTCTCTCTTCTCTCTCTCTCTCTCTCTTCACTCTCTTCTTCTCTCTCTCTCTCTCTCTCCCTCTTTCTGCTTGGTTTTAAAAGCATAATGGGAAAAAGTTACGGTGTTTCCCCATTGATGGGATACAGACGATAAGTCGGTCAGGGGTTTTATGTTGGTGGCTGAGAGATTATTACAGGGCAAATGGTAAATTTATAGGGTGTAATTTGGGGCAGACTAAACGGATTTTTTAAGTTGGTTGTAATAGAAAGTCATAGCTTAGTGGACTAATAGTAGGTAGTTTAGTTGCAAAGTTGGAACTTAGAAATTTAAGCAATGGTGGGATCAGTGGAGTTATATTGTTAATTGTAGTTAGGATTTAGGCGAGGATGCTTACCCTTGGGTATCGTCCGTTATTTAAACCCGAACAGTGTAAATACCAAAAACCATCTTTACATTGTTCTTATCGTTAATTCAAAAGGAGTTAGGTTTCTCTGTCACTCTTTCTTGTTTATCTCTCTCATTCTTCTTCTCATAATTTCTCTCTATCTCTATCTTATCTTTATATTCATCAATTTCACTCGATCAAAATCATCATCTACTCACTCATTCACTCTCATTTCCTCCCTCTAGCTCTCTTCTCTTCTTATCTTTCAATAAAAATCCTTCACTTAAACGAAATGATTTTTAAAGGTGAATCCCGCACAACAAGCACCAAATTATGCCCATAAAAGTTGGTGTAATCGAATGAGAGACGACGACCCTTTTTTCCCAATTTTCTGTTTTGGGAGTTCTTCCCAAGAAACCCCCGGAGGCATTTTTCTTTTTTCTTGTTTTCCGGGGAAATTGGGGAGGAAATAACATGGAAAAAAAACGGAGGAGAAAGAGAAAAGAATGAGACAAAAAGGAGATGGGAAGGTGATTGATGGAAAATAGTAGGGGAAAGGAGAAGAGGTGGTTTGTGGTGTGGTGGGGGGGAGGGGGGGAAAGGAAAAAGAAAGAAGAAAAAAAAGTGAAAGATAGAAACAAAAAGGAGGGAATTATTAAAAAAAAAAAAAAAAAAAAAAAAAAAAAAAAAAAACAAGAAAAAATGGAAAAAAAAGGAAAAAAAAAAAAAAAAAAAAAACTTTACCAGTTCTTTCGAGGCTTTATGTACTTGGCCAGAGCGTCGGCACACTAATTTCGCAGTTCCTTTGCGCTTAAGGAAGGTTGGTTGTTTGATAAAGGGGTAATTTTCAGTTGGTTAGTAGAACCTTTTTTCTCTCCTTTCATGTAAAGTTCAGACGGGATAGTGTCTGGATGAGGGTGGGGGGAGGTGTGTATGTGTGTAAGTGTGTGTGTTTGTGTATTTTGTGTGTGTGTGTTATGCGTGTATGATTTTGAGTCTGGGTGACTGTATGTATATGTGTAAATGTGTCCGGAGGACGAGGAAGAAATAGACGAAGAACCCCAGACATCAAAATGTAGCTCCAACTCTATCGAGGTCGCAGCAGCATCAATATTCTCAAACAAAGTGCCTCAAATCAAAGGCTCAGTCAGACCTGCGTCTCAGAGGGAGTTCTCAGCGGCAGCGAGAGAGAAAGCCTGGCGTTAGTATTTCTCTCTTCTTTCCATTTGATGTTAGGCTATGCGGTTCGTATGAGGGTCGGGTGCATTGGGAAGGGATGGGGAGGGATAGGACGAGGGGTGATGGGATGGGGATGGGAAGAGAGGGGACGATTGTGAGAAAGAGAGACAAAGATGGAGAAGGAGAGGGAGAGAGAGAGATAGATAGACAGAGAGAGAGAGAGAGAGAGAGATGAGGAGAGAGAGATGAGAAGGAGAGGAGAGAGAGGAGGAGAGAGAGAGAGAGAGAAAGAGAGAGGATCAGAGAGAAAACAACATGCGAGAAAGAGATAGAAACT
>NW_028235603.1:0-10000 GCF_977035675.1 Penaeus japonicus | reverse complement strand
TCTATTATATATATATATATATATATATATATATATATATATATATTATGTAACCCACTAATTGTCACCGGTTATCACCGGTGGGAAATGACATCACCACGTTGTAAGCCGAAGAGTAAGAAGACGTTCATTGTCACGTTCTTTGGCTGTTAATACACTTACCTCAAGCCGAGGGATGGAGGTCCTTTGATCCAGGTTCCTTCTGCTAAGTAAACCTCTCTTATCTTGCCTGTGCATGGCTTTTGAGGTACTTTCTGCCCAGGGCTTCGCTAGCAAACAAAGCCGCAGGAGCCAGCTGCAGTTAAAGACTGAAGCGGACACAGGAAGCAGGAAAGCCAGGTCAGACAGAATGCCTGACTCACAACATTGAACTAATACATCGAAGCACAATTCTCTTCTCTCTCTTCTCTCTCTCTCTCTTCTCTCTCCTCTCTCTTCTCTCTCTCTCCCTTCTTTCTCTTCCTTTTCTCTTATCTTGCTCTCTCTCTTCTCTCTCTCTCTCTCTCTCTCTCTCTCTCCTCTCTCTCTCTTCTCTTCTCTCTCTCTCTCTCTCTCTGCTGCGCGCGCGCGCGCTCTCTCTCGCTCTCTCTCTCTCATTCTCTCTCATCCTCTCTCCCTACCTGATATTGACAGGCGTCTGAAAGTAGTAAAAGGCGTGAAAGGTGATTGACTACAATTTTTATTTTGTTAAGTGACTATTAATATAATCATGTACATGAAAAACTCTTCATTATCAATTGGATTTTTATATTTGTAAAAATGTTAATAACATTCCTTTACCGCATTTATAGAAATACTTGATATTATCATGATAAGTTTTTTGCTAAGGTGTGTGGCGGAATTGATTTGAGGCTGATGAGATCTGAGGCGCTTGTGTATCTTAGTAAATTTTGTATTTGTGGGTGAATGAAACTTACCAGCCTTACAAAGCAACGAACTGTTTAGTTGTAAATGTTTATGCAATTCGAAAGACGATAACTTTCAGCTGATATACCAAGGTTTTAAATGGTGTCTGTACCACCTCTTTCGTGAAATATGTTTTCTTTGTTTTCGTTTTCTGTTTTCGGGTTTCGCCTGATGTTTCTTTTAACGCGATGAATATATTCTTGTTTACTCTTTCTCTTGTTTTGAGAAACTTTCTCTCTCTCTCTCTCATTCTCCCTCTCTCTCTCTTTCTCTATGTCTGCCTCCTTTGCCGGTCTTCACTCTCTCTCTTCTTCTCTCTCTCTCTCACTCTCTCTCTCTCTCTTCTTTCTCTCTCTCTCTCTCTTCTCTCTCCATAAACCGGAGCCTCCAATAATCAAGCAGGTGAGACAAAGATCAGTTCGCCAGGTGTTCAGGCGTGAGGTCCATCGGAACAGGCGCATATTTGACGCAGGACTCGCCTCTGCCCCGTTCTATTTTATGAAGGTATAGAGAACAGCTCCTTCAAAACACAATTCCGGCCTCTTGAGTTACCCTCCATACGCCTAGGGAAAAAAATAACAATGTATTCGAGGGCAAAACAACCCAAGCTCTTTCCCTTACCCCTTTCTTTATCACTTCCTCTTTTTTCCCTTTTCCTTCCCCCCTTACCCTTCCCCCCTTCTCCCTCCTAAATCCACTCCCCCCCTCCCGCCAAAACCACTCTTCGCCCCGCTTGGTCCCCCAAGCTTAAAAACCACAACAAGCTTTTCGTTTTAAGGCCACACTATTGTTATCTGACTTTAACCTTTCGTAATGAGTACCTGCGCCCGAGTGGAGAAAAGGGAGGGATGTGGACCAGGAGGGAGGGGAGGGGGGGTGGATGGTGAGAGGGGGGAGGGGTATGAAAGGGTAGGCGTGAGGTTTTTAAGGCGGAGGGGGGTAGGGGGGGATAGAAAAGAAAGCGAAAGAAAGACAGAATGAAAGAGAGTAGGAGGCGATAAGGCCTTGAGAAACGGTGCAGTAAATAGCAATATTGAAGGCTGAAGCACATGGAAACAGCAACGCTTTAATCTCTTTTATCAAAGGCGATATGAGGGAATGCTAAAGGAAAAGAAGGGGGTCGGCAAACCCAAAAACAAAGGATCGAAAGGGGCTGTGATCTTGAACCCATTAAAAAACATTTAGAACAAGAGAGTAGGAGGGGATGATAAACAAAAAAATGAAGGGGAAGGGATAATGGAAGTAAGAAGGAAGTGGAAGTAGCGAATTAAAAAAGATATGGAGAGAGGAAAAGATGTGAGACACAGACAAATTGGCGAGTTTCCCGAAGTGTAAGCGTATATAATTCAATAAAAAGTGTGTGTGTGTAGGTATGCGTTTTAATATATATACATATATTTATATATATATATATATATATATATTATTTTTATATATATATATATATAATTTTTATATTTTGTGTGTGTGTGTGTGTGTGTGTGTGTGTGTGGGTGTGTGTGTGTTGGTGTGTAAGTGTGTGTAGGTATATATATATATATATATATTATTTTAATTATATATATTTATATATATAATATTATATATATAAATTATATACATATATTATTTATATATTATGTATATTATATTTATATTATATATATTATATATATATATAAATATATATATATATAATTATATATATATATTATATTAAAAATATATATATATATATATATATTTTATATATAATATATTATATATATATTGTGTGTGTGTGTGTGTGTGTGTGTGTGTGTATGTATGGTGAGGTAGGAGCCCCTTAATCCATGTGTACAAAACATATATGTGTTTGTATTCTTGGTATCTCTTTTTAGTTATTCTTTTTCCGTTAGATATAAAGGTATAACTTTACCTTCCTAAACTTATTTTGTATGAAAGGGACTGGCTTTGACTTAAACCATGGAAGGGGAAAAGGAAAACAGATCATGAGGTGTGGTTAGAAAGGGTCCAACGCACAGTCTCAACATACAAAGAAGGTGTTATGCTTTGTACATGGAATCGGTTTGTACAAGCAGTTTTGATATTAAAAGATTCGATACTTGTGAGTATGTCTTAGAAAATGCAGAAAAGACTGGACTATTTTTCACATAATAAATGGCAAGCCTGGTAATATAATGGCATATATCCATGAGATTCACACACACACACACACACACACACACACACACACACACACGCACACACGCAACACAACACACCACACACACACAAACACACACAAACACACAACACAAGCCGCACACAGCCACACACACACACACACACAACAACAAAACACACACACACACCACACACACACAACACTATATATATATATATTATATATATATATATATTATATTATATATATAATATATATAATATATATATATGTATATCTGTTATATATATTATATATATCAAAATATATTATATTTATATATATATATATATTTTTATATTATTATACATATATATATATATATTATTATATTATATAAAATATATATATATTTTTTTTTAAATATATATGTATATTATCATCTTTATTACCATCACCATTAGTACTACTACTATCATCATCATCAAAGTCTTGCTAATATCATTGTCATCAGTATATTACTTTTATTTCTCTTAAATTCATTATTTTGGTTTTTTATATCAAAAGGTATTATCATTACATTAATATTTTTTTATCTGATTAATTATCATAATTTTTTATTATTTTCAGTGAAAACGTTATCCGTATTACTATATTATCGGGTATCGTTATTATTACTTGCATTTGTTATCATTATTATTTTAATCATTCATATAATTATTGTTCTTTTTATTTTTATCATTATGATTATTAGTTATTATGATTATTAGTATCTTATTATATTAGATTATTAGTATAATTATATCATTATTATTATATTGATAATTATCATTACTATATCATAGTCATTATCATTTTCATAATCCGTAATTATCCTAAATTTAAATTTTTCATCATTTTTGTCATTATCCTTATCTTATTTATTTCATTATAATTTGTCATCATCGTTTGTTTTATTACATCAGTATCATCATATCTCTTTGTTTAATAATATCATTTTATTTACACATCTGTACAAACATAATGAATTTTTTTTATATGATTGTTTTCCTTATTGTTATCATTACCATTATGATTATTGCCCTTATCATTTTCATGAATCATCAAAGCAAATTCTCAATGTTTTGTATTCAATCATTGCTATTTTTACTTTTTCATTATAATGTTTTAGTTTATTTTTTTTTTGTTATGGTTGTTGTTTTTAATTTTCCGTAATTTTCCCTTTTTATTTGTGTTTTTATCATTATTATTTAATATAGCCATATTATCATTATAATAATCATTATTTCATCTCTTATCATCATTATTTTTATTCTTCTTACTCATTGTTATCTTCTTTTTCTTCAAATTACTTTATTACCTTACATTATCACTATCAATATCATTACTAATGTTTTTTATGATTAAAATCATTGGTCATCGTTTTGTTGCCAATATCATTTTCATTATTTTATCATCAATTTTTACTTTTTTTTTTGTAGAGAATGAGAGATAATAAAAAGCTCCCTTTTGAACACGAGCATCCGAGGCATATCCAACGCAAACTGCCCCGGCAATAAGATCGAGAAATTTTGGCCCCTCGCAGAGCCCAGCGTGCAACCCCGAGTAATTCGCCTTCATTTGTACGCTAGATCAACCTGCGAGCCAGCACTCGCAAAATGCTCTTGAGTTTATTGCAGTGACTCGGCTGTCAAGGCCAGGGCGCGGGGGGGGGGTGGGGGGGGGGACCCCCGGGAGGGGTCGAAGGGTTTTTCCTTTGAAATGTTCCTAGGCTTCTTCCCTTTTTTCTTTTCCCTTTCGTCTTTTATCTCTGTTTTTTCTTTTTCTTCTCCGCATACGATAGGCAAAAAAGAGGAGAGAGGGGGAGAAGAGAGAGAAGAGAGAGAGAGAGAAGAAGAGATGAGAGAGAGAGGAAAAACCCGCAGAGGGGACAGATGACAAACAGACAGAGATGGAGGGGGGGGGGGTAGTGCCAAAGGAGACGAACAAAACCCGTCCTGCCACAGCCGCACCCCAGAAGGCGAGGCCGCAGCCCGAGTGAGTGACTGCCGCCGGCCTCTTCCCTTTTTAAAGGAGATGAAAATTTTCTGACACTTTAAAAATCATGCAAATGCCACCATCTGCTGACGCCACTTTGGGCATGTGGGACTGCATGGCCTCACGCAATTTAAGTTCCCCGGGGGAGGGAATAGATTACTTGCGTAGTTAAGTATGCATTTTTTGACGGTGGATATTGTTTTGGGGGTAATGCGATGGGAATTTTTGTGGGTTATTGCCATATTACGTTTTGTTGTTCGATTCGCAAACGTGCAAGCAGTAAATGTATTTATCATTCTTTTTTCACATGAAAGAGGAATTTGTGGGAAATCGATATTCAATTGGGTTGATATCGAATAAAAATTTTCAAAACAACATATAAGCCCGAGATCAAATAAGGTTGTATTAGTTTAATTTTTTGTTGATTTTGTGTGTTAACAATCTAAATTTAGAGTTCTTCATATTGGGTTAAATATAACGTGGAAAAAGTATAAGCCTCAACTTTTTATAAAATTTCCCAAAAATAAAAACACTCGAAGTTTTAGGATTTTTTAAATTCGGATTCATATCTCTGATTATTTTTTTGGGAAACAAAAAAAAGGGTTTTTTGGCGCTTTTTTTATTGCTTGAAATTTTTTGTATTTTTTCTTCTCTCTCTCTCTCTCTCTCCTCCTCTCTCTTTTCTCTCTCTTTTCTAAAATTATTATTATCTCTTTAATCTCTCTTTATGTATGTATGTATGTCATGATAGACAAAATATAGATAAATTATGTATCGCTATCTGTTAACCTTTTTTCTATTATATGTGTATCCCGTTATCTATTACGTGTATTTGTATGTGTGTTTATAACTATTTAAATATATATTATTTTATATAAAAATATATATATTATATAATATTTTTTTTATATAAAATTGTGTTTTTGTGTGTGTGTGGGTGTGTGTGTGTGTTTGTGTGGTGTGAATTTTATATATAATTTATAAATTATTCTAATTTATATATTATATTATAATATATTAATATTATTTACATTTATTATTATTATATATATATATATTTTTTTATAAATTTTATTAAATTAATATAAATAAAATAAAAATATATATAATATATTATTATATATTCATTTCTTTATATTATATATATTTATATATATATATATAATAAAATTATATATTATTATAAGAGAGAGGGTGAGAGAGGGGAGAAAAGAAAGGGGAGGAGAGAGAGAGAGAGAGAGAGAAGAAAAGAGGGGGAGGGGGGAGAGAGAGAGAGAGAGAGAGAGAGAGAGAGAGGAAAAGAGAGAGAGAGGAAAAGAGAGAGAGATTTATATATACCCACCTATATATTTATATATATATATATATATTTATATTATATATATATATATATATATATATATATTATATTATATATATGTGTGTGTGTGTGTGTGTGTGTGTGTGTGTGTGTGTGTGTGTGTATATTCTTTTGATATGTTATAAAATGAAATCATCAATGTGTGCAGTTAAACTGCTATATCAAAAATAACCCCGAATTTCGTATATTGTAATCCCACTGTGGAGCTATGTCCAAGTTTTACTGAAATTTAAGCACTGAAACTGTGCCTTTGGGGTTTTACCTCATCTTTCTCTCTCTCTTCTCTTTTTCTCTCCTCTCTACCCCTCGCCCTTGGTGGGGTGGTGGCAGTGACTCTCGTGTCTTGGGAGGTTAAATGTATACAAACAAAAATTATATAAATTATACATATTATATATATTTTTTTATATATATATATATATATATATATATGTATATA
Source organism: Penaeus japonicus (assembly GCF_977035675.1). NCBI lineage: Eukaryota > Metazoa > Arthropoda > Malacostraca > Decapoda > Penaeidae > Penaeus > Penaeus japonicus. The sequence continues at coordinate 3,133 of NW_028235603.1, read as the reverse complement.
TATATATATATATATATATTATATTTTGAATATATATATTATTATATATATATATATATATTTATAAGTTTAAAATTAATATTTATATATATATTATATTTTAATATATATATATTATATTATATTAAAAGTATATATATATTATATATATTATATATATATCTATTAATATATAAAATATATCTAATATATATTAAAATATATATATATATATTATTATATATATAATATATATATATATATATTTTTATAAATATATTTATTGGATAATATATATATTTATATTAATATATTTTTAAAATATATTATAATATGATATATATATATATATATTTATATATAATATTTTATACACACACCAAAAACATACAACCCACACCCCACCCAACACACCCCCACCCACACACCACCATATATATTTTAATATTATATATAAATCAAAATATATATATATATATAAGGTATATGTATATATATATACATCTTATCTATATCTAATCTATTTAAATCTTTTTTTTTAAAATCTTATTATATTTATCTAAATCAAACTATATTATATTATATCTATATTTATTTTATATATATTTATATATATATATATATATATATATTATATATATATTAGAGGGAGAGAGATTTGAGAGAGAGGAGAGGAGAGGGAGGGAGAGAGAGAGAGGAGAAGAGAGAAAAGGAGGGGCGAGAGAGAAAATGGGACAGAGAGATTCAGATAGTAGTAGATAGATAGATGGATTTTTAAAATGAAGTTTAATTATATTTATATTATATATTATAATATATATATAAAATATATAAAAAAGAGAGAGAGAGAGAGAGAGAGGAGAGAGAGGAGGAGTGAGGGGGATAGGGGTTAGTGATGATAGATATTTTCATATGATAGCAAATTATATTTTCTATATATTTATATTATATATATATATATATATATATATATTATATATATAAATTACATAAAAAGTTTAATATATATATATTATATATAATTATATTATTATATATATAATTATATGTTATGTATATATATATATTTTTATATATATATATATATATATATATATATAAAATTTATTTTATTATATATTTATATATATTTATATATATACATATATCTTATATATATTATATATATAATATTATTATATATATATTATATATTTATATAGGAGAGAGAGAGAGGAAAGGGGGAGGGGGAGAGAGAGAGAGAGGGGGAAGAGAGGAGAGAGAGAGGAGAGGAAGAGAAGAGGGAGAGAAATGAGGGGAAATTATATTATATATATATTATATATATATATTATATATATATTATTATATTTTATATATTATTAGAGAGAGAGAGAGGAGAGAGGGGGGGAAAGAGAGAGAGAGAGAAATACTATATATATTATAATATATATATATATATATATATTATATTTAAATATATATTACTTTTTAAAATCATATATATATATTATATATAATATATAATATTATATGATTATATATATATTTTTATATTATATTATATAATATATATTATATAAAAATATTATATATGGGGAGGGGAGAGGAGGGGAGAGGAAGGGGGAAAGAGAAAAAGAGAGTGGGGAGAGAGATAGAGGGAGAGAGAGAGGAGATAGGGAGAGTTAGATGATAAAAGGATAGTGTTATATGATAGTTTGATATATATTATTATATATTAATTATATATTTATTATATTATTTATAATATATATATTATTGTATGTATATTTGTAGTGTGTGTGTGTGTGTGTGGTGTGTGGGTGTGGATGTGAGATACAATACATGTGACAGTACAGTGTGGTATTATAATGTGTATTCACCCAAAGGAGACTTTTTTTTCCAACATAGAAAAAATTGGGTGCAGTCAGAGCTTTTATATTATTTCCAACGGGGGCGGGAAATTTTTTTGTTCGCCAAAAGATCTTGCTGTCACTAACCAAAGCATGCCCTGCGTCGTACCCCCCCCCAGCCCCCCCCCCTTTTTTCACTTCCCTCCTTATTGCCCCTTCACTTTTTACCGCGCCCCAAAAATTTTTCAAAAAAAATACAAAGGGGGATTAATAGACAAAAAATTTTTTGAGTGAGACGGACGTCTCGGTAAAAGAAAAAAGGTAACGTTTGAGCAAGGTAGAGAATTTTGCAAAGATGATATTAAAAGGGGAATGGGGGTGAAGGAGGAGCGGAGATGGGGGGAAGGGGGGGAGGGAGGGGGGAGGGAGGGTAGGGGAGGAGAGGGGACGCAAAGGAAAATGAAGGGGAGGAGAATAAAATAAAAAGACAAATGTAGTTATAGAAAATAAAAATGAAAAATACTGGGCAATGTAATTATGGAATGATGATAGTAAAAAATAATGAAAACAAAGTAAAAAATTTTAATGAAAAAATAATAACGATAATAGCGACAAAAAAAAAACAAAACGAAAAAATATTTTTAAAAATCTTAAAAGAGTTGAAGTCAACAAAAGGCTTCGTTCATTTTTACTTCCAAAAATAAGAAGTACATGCAAGGGGGGAAAACAAAGGAAAAAAACCAAAATTATAAATAAAAGGGGGGGAGAGAAAGGGAAAAGGGGTGAGAGGGAGTGAGAGAAAGAAAAAAGGGGCGGGGAAGGAAGGAGAGAGAGAGAGGAGAGGGGAGAGAGAGGAGAGGAGAGAGGGAGGAGAGAGAGAGAGAGAGAGAGAGAGAGAGGGGGGAGAGGAGAGAGAGAGGAGAGAGAGGGAGAAGAGGGGAGAAGAGAAGAGAGAGAGAGGGGGAGAAATAGAGAGAGAGAGAGAGAAAAGAGAGAAGAAAAGAGGAGTTTGAGAGAGAGAAAAGAGGAGAAGAGGGGAGAAAAGAGAGAGAGAGAGAGGGAGAGAGAGAGAGAGAGAGGAGAAGAGAGAGAGAAGAAGGAGAGAGAGGAGAGAAGGAGAAGAGAAAGGGAGGGAGAGGGAGAGAAGAAGATAGAAAGAAGGAAGAAGAGAGGAGAGAAGAAAGAAAGAGAGAGAGAGAGAGGGAGAGAGAGATGGAGAAAGAGAGGAGAAGAGGAGAAGAGGGAGAGAGTGAGAGAGAGAGAGAGGAGAGTGGATGGGGAGAGGGGGACGAGAGGGGAGAGAGAGAGAGAGAGGAGAGAGA
>NW_028235602.1:0-4838 GCF_977035675.1 Penaeus japonicus | reverse complement strand
AATTTATAAAAAAAAAATATGTAATAAGTACCACTCTTTCCTCTCTGGGAAGCGACAAAAAAAAAAAATCATGCTTGAGTTCCCAGAAATACAAGCAAAGTTTTTCCAACTGTAGGAAACCATGATTTAAGTGTTGAGGTTTTGGACAAAATTTTGAAGAGAGCAAGCAAAAAGGGGGCCCCTATTTTTGGGTTTAAAAAAACCATGTACCATAAAAATTTTTAATTTTTAAAAAGCATAATTCTCGGGGAGAAAAATTGATTATCTTTCTAAATTCCCCGCCTGAAATGTGGCTAGAAAAAAAAAGATTGCGTAATAAATAAAAGGATGTAAAGATAATAAAATAATGGAAGGGAAAATAAATAAAGGTAAATATAACTTTTTTCACAATTTATTGAAATTTAAAAAAAGTTTTTTTTTTTCATTAACCAAAATAAGGTTTGTACCTCCCTTCCGTAGAAAACAGCAAAAGAAGAAAAATTTAAAAAGGGTAAAAAAGTGAGAGAAATTTTAAGGAAAAAAAAAAAAAACTGAAGAAAAATTTTAAAGAAAAAAACCTGAAAATAAATTTTTAAAGGGGAAAAAAAGAAGGGTTTTTGGAAAAAAAAAAAACATATTACGAACAAAAAAAAGCAAAAAAAAGCGAGAGAGAGAAAAAAAAATAAATACAAAAATTTGTTCCTTTGTCCGTTCGTTCGTCACTGCTCTCAGGGTCCGGAGGGGGGGGGGGGGGGGGGCGTTTCCCCAATCCACCAGACGAACGGGGAAAAGTTTATGACAAAAGGCAAATCACAATAATTAACCCCGGGTTTTTGCCGGGAAAAGGCAGAGGATAAATTCTCTCACCCCTCAGTATTTGAATCTGAGTTTTATTAGATTTTTGGGTGCAAATAAGCGAAAGAAACATGGCGGACGAAAATTTGGGCGGTGGAGGTGTTCGTTTAGGGTGAAAGAAATATTAATGGTAATCTGTAGGGCGGTTGGAGAGAATGGTAAGGGTCTGTGCTAATGCATTGGTTATGTTAATAGTATGGGTGTAAGTATATCCTAATGTGATGGTTAGGGCCATTACGATTTTAAGGTTTAAAAAAAAGGTGGAATTATTTTTTTTGTGTTTTTATTTTTAGTGTTTAAAAATTTTAATCTTTTTGTTCATTTGTTTTTTTTAGTATTTAGATGGGGGTAGAAATATAGAAATTGGGGTTTTTTTTGTAAATAAAAACATCTAACTTAGCTAATTTTTAAAAAATATAAGGAAAATTTTATATCTAAAATAAAACCATAGCCCCAAAAATTCCGGGGAAAATTACGAATTTGTCATTCCGTTTTTTCCCCCCTCTTTCCCTTTCCCCTCCCTTTTCTCCTTCGTCCTTCCTTTTTTTTTTTTATTAGGGAAGTTGACCCCCTGTTTCGGGCGACCTTCAAATGGACTACCATTTTGATCTCAAAACTTTGTTTTTCCCTGATTGGGGAAGACAGCATGGAAGGGAAGCTCGGCGCGCCCACGGTGTCCCGTTTTCTTTGCTTGGTTTCAGGGTTTGCGTTTTTTTTTCTGGGGTTTTTCCTTTTTTGTTTTTTTATTTCCCTTTTTTTTTGAAGAGGGTTTTTGGATTTTTACCCCTTCTTTTCTTCTTTTTTTTTTCATGGGGGAACCCCTGGGGGGGGAAAACCAGATTTTTCAGAAAGGGGGAATTTGTGGTTGGGTGACTTTTTTGATGCCTGAGTGACTAAAATTTTGTGTGTTATCAAGGATTACTACGTTCATGGTGAACTAGCAGTAAACCAAAGTTCATAATTTAAAAAACTTTTAAAAGGGGTTTATTTCTCCATCGCTTCCCCCTGGTATGCCCCTGCCCCTCCCCCCCCACTCCCTCCCCTCCCCAAGTCGATTTCTTGCTGTGGTTTCTCCCCAATCCCGGAGTGCGTTTTTTCATTAAAAAATTATTCCTTATTGTTTTTATCCCTTTTTAAATGCTTTGCTGAAGATGGGCGTGGGTGGAGTATTTTTGTTAAGGGTGAATGGTTTGTTTTGTGTAGGAGTGGAGTTTCTATATTCTTTCAATTTCTTTTGCTCTCGACTTTTTTTTTTCACCTTTTTTAACCGCGTTTTTGGGTTCCTTTTCTCTCACTGTTTCTTTTCCCTCATCCTTCCTCCTTTTTTCTCTCTCTTTTTTTTCTCCCCCCCTCTCTTTTCCCCCCCCCCCCCCCCTCTCTCTCCTCTTTTTTCCCCCCTTTCCTCTCTCCCTCCATAATTTCACACTTTCAATCCCTCAGTCTCTCCCTCTTCTCTCGCCCCGCCATCTCCCAGTTTTCCCCAAGCAAGAAGACTGAAGCATCGGATTCAGGAGCCATCTCTTGCAATAACACTCTTGCAAGATGCAAGTCTAACTCTCCCTTTTGTTCCAGCCTGGCTTCTTACACAGACGGCAAGATGTGTTTGTTTGTTTGTTTTTTGTCTTTTTTTTTGTCCCTCTTTATCCTTATTCTTTCGTCGCCCCCTCTATATTTATTCTCTTTTCCCTTTTTCCTTCTCTTTTTTCTCTCCTATTTTACCTTATTTAACTCTTCCTCCGCCCTCTACTCCTGTCTACCTTTTTCTTTCTCCCCCCCTCCCCTTTCTCCCTTCCCTCTTCCCCATCCCCCCCTGGTTCTCCTTCCATCATTCCCATTCACCCCTTATTCATCTCTTCCCTTTTCCCCTCCCCTCTCTCTTTTCCTTTCCCCCCTCCCTCTCTCTTTCTCCTTTCCCCTCCCTTCTCTCTTTCCCTTTCCCCCCTCCCTCTCTCCCCTTTCCCCCTTTCCCCCCTCTCCCCAACTTTTTTTCCCCCTTTTTTTTTCTTGCCCTCTCTTCCTAAATTCTTCTCTCATCCACTCCCGTCCCTCCTTCTCCTTTCCTCCCTCCCCCTCTTACATTCTCCTCCCCTCCTCCTCTCCCTTACCCCTATCCGTCCCTCCTTTCTTTTTCAGTCCTCCCCCTCTGTCCTTCCCCTCTCCTTCTCTCTTCCCCTTCCCCTTCCCCTTCCCTCTCTCCCTCTTCCTCCCCTTTCCTCCTCCTCTCCTCCCCCTGTCCCTTCCCCCTCCCCCTCTCCCTCTCCCTCTCCCTTCTTTCCAGCCTCCCCCCTATCAATTTTAATCAACAACCTCCTCCTTCCCTCCCCCTCTTCCTTCCCCCTCCCCCTCCCTCATCCCCCCCTTTCCAAACCCCAAATTCAAACCCCGTTTCGCCGCCCACACTCACCCCCGCCGTGTTCTGCTTCCTGTTCCCCCTCAGAGACCTTGACGGCCCTTTTCAAGACCAACTTCAAGGTGGGATACCCCTTCGACCCCCAGGAGCTTTTTTTCTTTGCGCTCATGGGGTAAGGTTTGGGGCCATTGTGGTCTCTGGTTGATTTTGTTTCAGTCTTTTTTTTTTGTCTTTTTTTTTTGTTGTTTTTTTGTCTTTTTTTTATGTTTTTGTTTTATTTTGTATTTTTTTGTCTTTTTCCCTTTTTTGGGGGTTTTTGTTTTTATGGAGAGAGTGGAGTTTTTTTTTTATTTTTTAGTGGGGGGTTGTTGGGTTTGTTTGGGAAGTATGGTAATGTGGTTGTTTTATATAGTGTTCCTAAGGTTTTTTTGTGCGTGGCTGTACTTGTAATTTTCTTTGGAATGATTTGATCAAAAGATGGGTTTATATTTAATTTATATTTTAAAATATAAATAATAATATAAATTTTATATAAAAATAATATATATAAAAGTAAAATATATATATGTGTGTGTTTTGTGGGTGTGTGTGTTGGTTTTTGTGGTTTTGTGTGTGTGTTTTGGCGTGCGTGCTTGTACGTGAGTGTAGTGGTGTGACTTTATATATTTATTAGCCATGTAACATTGATAAAAAAAATAGGGGGGAAGTCATATTTAGAAATAGTCCATTGAGAAAACTTTTTTTTTTCGAGAAGTCAGTGGTATCAAGGTTTACCAAGATCATGCAAATTACGGGGCTCCAGTTATGTCTTTCTACAGTTTTTCTTGTTGTCCTATCCCCAATATGCACGTGTGTTAAATGTTCTGTGTGTTTTTTAAAGCTTTTGGGGGTTTGGTGTTATTTCCCGTCATTTTTTTTTTTTGTTGTTAAGATAAAAATCTTATGTCTTATGAGTTTTATTACTCATAAGGGGTGGTTACTTTTCAAATTAAATTTTCTTTAAAAAGGGAATAAGGATTTATGTGTTTATTCGGTGTTTGTGATGGTTTTTTCATATATTTAATTTTTTTTTATATTTCCTGATCTTTTTCCTTGTTTTGTCATCCTCTCTCTCTCTCTCTCACTCTCTCTCTTTTTTTTATTTAAACCTCCATCCCTCTCCGTAACCCTTCTCCTCTTCTCCCTTTCCTCTCCCCTCTCTCTCTCCCTTTCTTCCTTCCTCTCCCCTCTCTCTCTCCTTTTCCCCCCCTCCCCTCCCTCCTCTCCACCCCCCTTTTCCCTCCTCCCCTTCTCCCTATCCCCTCTCCTCTTCCTCCCCCCCCTCTCTTTTTTCCTCTCCTTCTCTCTCTCATCTTTTCCCTTCTCTCCCTCCTCCTCTCTCTTTCCTCCTCCTCTTCTCTTTCCCCCTTCTCCTCTCTTCATTTTCTGTCCAAGGGCACGGTATTGTTTATTTTGCCGAAGGGCCCAAAATTTCCAAAAAAGCAGAAAAAAAACAAAATGTGAAGGGGTGACCCCCCTCCATTCACAGTAACATATTAATTTTGTGTGTTTGTTTGTGTGTGTGTGTGGTGTGTGTGTGTTAAGATTTATAAAGAATACGACATCATTTTAAAATACGCGTGTTTCAGTGAGACTGAATGTCAATAAAAAAGTA
>NW_028235601.1:7500-8907 GCF_977035675.1 Penaeus japonicus | reverse complement strand
TACCACAGGGGTTCATGTCTCAGTCTACAAGTTAGTAAATTTGCTTTTGGCTGTTCTTAGTACATGGCTCTGGTCCTTATTGATTGATTGATTGATTATATTATTTTTTTGTTTATATGTATATACCAGCCAATAAGCCAGTGAATTTTGAAGTTTAGATATCGACTATTTCACCCATTTAGGATCTTTAGATTCAGTAACAACTGTTTTGAGGGATTGCCTATACTGCTTCCCAAAAAATGCATTTCTTTATTAATTGCTATTTATAATTGTGTCATCATTAAGTTTTCTATGAATTGAACTGGACAAGCAACAAAAATAGAGATCCAACATTTCAAGAATCCAGATATAAAAAGTTATGGGGAAGTTTTACATCAGTTACTCTTCTGACACCCCAAAACCCTACATCTATCCTTTCACTCATTAAAGTACTGACTGTTGGCTTTTATATCCATCTTTATATCTGGGAGTTCAAGATGTCTACTTCATTGTTTTAGTTCATATACTCAGTAATCTCTAACCCAGAAAGGCTCTAAATTAAATGTAACAGATGCATAAAACCAGGAATTCTGGTGAAAATGGTAGCTTAAGAGGTTATAGTCCTATTGCAAGATATGTATTTGATTTTTTAAAATGTTGATATAAGCAGAAGGACAGAAGGCTGCTAAATAAGAAAACCCTGTGATTTTCTCAATTTAAAAAAAGGAAAATTTAAACATTTGTTTGTAATGAAATATATAAAAGATAAATGTCTGTGCATTCAAGCACAGACACTGAAGGACTGAAATGTTTTCTCTTTTTTTTTATATAATTTTTAAACTATAATTTCTGATAGAAAATAGCATGTATAGCTAGGTAATATGCATAGCTAATAATTATAAAAGCATCTTGCTATTCCATACATTCATGGGAACTATTATGGTTTTCAGTGTCTTGAATATTTTAATGAATTGTAATCTGCATTATCTCAAAATATCTTCCTTTTCAGAGTGACAGACTTTTCAAATGGTTCCCACAAGTTTAAAGTTGAGACCAATGCAAAACAGCTGTTTTTGACTGGCACTGTTGTACTGTTCAAAGACATCAATGTAGTTGTTGTGGAAGGAGGACCAAAGCAACAGAAAAAATACAGGAAGTGGGTATACTGTACAATAGTTTCAATATCTAGAATTTCATGTTTGTGAATGCTTGTATAATGTAGGTTCATTTAGAATAGTATTCTATAGTAACTTGATTTGTTAGTTACTTTATATGTTGAAATCTCAGATTTATTTATGCTGTGTTTTTATTCTCTTTATTATTATTATAACTATTATTATTTTGTTATTATTTTAATATAAGTTCTGCCTTGCATTTTGCATTTCAATACATTTTCTCTTTAGGTTGATGATGGAACGAATCAAATGG
>NW_028235601.1:0-2500 GCF_977035675.1 Penaeus japonicus | reverse complement strand
TATGTATGTATGTATGTTTTCAGGCATCTGATTGCATTGCTGTTTCCAAATTTTTAAGACATGCCAACCAGATATTCCTCTTTGTAAATGCAAAGAATTTAGTCCCAGGTCTGTTTACCAGTCCATAAGCATGGAGATACAAAAAAAGGCTCTTAGCAATTACTAAGGAGCAGGCTTGTTTCCGTATTTTCCCCCATCATAATGGATATGATTTCTTGTATGCGCCATACACTTTTATTAATTAACTTCTGGGTACGTTTGAGTGTGGGAGAGAGGAGAGAGAGGAGAGAGAGAGAGAGGAGCAGAGAGGAGAGAGAGAGAGAGAGAGAGAGAGAGAGAGATGAGAAGAGAGAGAGAAGAGAGAGAGAGAGATGATAGAGAGAGTGGTGATGTATATTCAAGCATATAAGCCTTCTTAAATCATATAATTTGACTACAAACCAAACAAAGGTTAAATATCTGGTAAACTGTTTGATCATGAGGACATTTGTAAACAGAGTTACCACATTTTAGCTTCCTGATTGTAAGTTCAAATATTAATATTTAATTTTGTTGAAACCATATAGAAATTTTATTTGATTATGAAAAAATTAAAAAAAAGGTTCCCAGCCATGAAAATATTTCCTGTGGACTAAAGACCATTATAATTTTTTTTTCACCAGTGTCCAAGACTTGGTATAATATGATTTAAGATATGGTATTTGATCCTCTTGTAAATTTATTTAAATTCCTGCTCCTTAACTGTAGTGAAAATGTTGGATAGTGAAACATTTTCAACTTTTGATACTAAAGAGTAAAGTTACCATGTAGGCTTTCCACTTTTGTAATCCATGTATGACAATATTTTGTAATATTTCATGTAACGAGTGGAGGAGAAACTGTTATATTAAAATTTTCGGTTCAAATTTTTTTTCTGATTTATTTATTAACCTTTACACACAGAAACAAGTTAACTGAAACTACTGTAGCATTAAAAAATCTTTGAGCCATTAGAAATTTTATATTCAGACATTATCATGCATCTAGTACTTATTCTTTGATCAAATCTTGTATAGTTCAGCAGTTTGAAAGCGTGTTTGAAACCCTTTTGCGGGATTGGTGTCATGACATATGACACAGTAGCTTCCGGCCTGACGATGTGTGTCATGGACATACTGGGTTTTGGGGACTTGGGATCCACTGTGCTATTTTATTGTGCTATGGAGTAAGGAGTGAGTGATGATGGCAGTTGAGACATAATTACTATATTACCGAAAATAATAAGCAAACCTAAATCCAAAACCAAGCTGCATCCTTTCTTCTAGTGCCAGCAGGAGCGGGCCTTGAAGGCACTCATCCACAGTCTTAGCAAGTACTATATTTAGTGACTCTGGCACACAGCAATTTGACAACGCTTGCTCTAGAGTACTGTGATGAGAATGCAGGCCGAACCGAGAAGAGGAAGTCGATCACAATCATGCCAAGTGTCAAGAAGTGTCCTGTGCCAATATGGATGCCATTTTACTGTGGAATCACAGTTAGACGTACAGTTTCTTTCCTCTTCCATTACCTTTCATGTTATCTTATTGTAGGTGGTTATGTTTCTTATTCGTTCAGGGCAGCCACAAATATATGAAAAAATTTGCTCTTTGTCCTTTCATAAATAAATTATATATATATATTATATATATATTATTAATATATATATATATATATAATATATATATATTTATATATTTATTATATTTAGATATATAAATATATATATATATATATATAAATATATATATATTATTTATATAAATATAATATACATATATATATATATATATAGATATATATATATATATATTTTATATCTATATATATATATACATACAAATATATACATATATATATCATTGTATATATATATATCTCATATGTATATATATAAATCCACTATATATATACATTTATATATACATATATATATATATATATTATACATATATATATAGTTATATATATACATATACATATATTTAAATATTTATATGCATATACTATACATATATATATATATATATATATATATATATATATATATTCTATATATATATATATATTCATATATATATATATATATATATATATATATATATATATTTATATATATATATACATACATAAATATACATATATACTTGTATTACTATATATATCTATATATAATATATATATATTATAATATCTATATATATATATATACATATGTATATGATACTATATATATATATATTATATAGTATATTATATATATATATTATTTATCCATATCTATATATATATACATATAAACATATATATATATTCATATATATATATATATATATATATATATATATTATATATACCATATATATATATATATTTATATATTTATTCATATATATATACATATATATATATATATAATATATATATACATATATAACCATATATATATATGTAGATAATATTGTATATATAATGCATATTA
>NW_028235600.1:45000-46804 GCF_977035675.1 Penaeus japonicus | reverse complement strand
CTTACACACACACACACAACACACACAACAAAACACACACACACACACATCACACATATATATAAATAATATTTATATATATATATATATGTGTTTGTGTGTGTGGTGTGTGGTGTGTGTGTGTGTGTTATATATCTAGCAGATCTATCTAAAGTGAGTTGGGGAGGAGAGTGAGAATAGAGAGATGTGTGAAACATTGAGATAGATCTCTCAGTATCTCGCTCTCTCTCTACGCCATTTCCTCTCTCATCATCTCCTCACTCTCTGCTCTCTCTCTCTCTATATATATCATTTATATAATATAAAAATATATAGAAATGTTATATATATATATATATGTACATTTATATATATATACTCATAAAAGATTCTAAATAATTTATATAGCAAAAACAATAGAAGATCTTACGGTCTCCATATCGCATCTAATAAATATGTATTTTACCCTTTGCATCTTCTATGCAGAAAAATATCAGCCGTTAAACTTTGACAGAATTCAAGGATCAGATCATGAGACTCTATCGGATGACTGACAGTCCGAATATGGCTGGTGTTGGATCACACCTTGCCATCACATATCACAGTCTTCAGGACAAGAATATGCTTACGCGCTCCGGCTCCCCCTGCCTGCATACGAGCAATTCCAATATTTATGTCTCATAACAACGAATAATGAAAATTTACCTAAAAAATATTTTTATCTAGCGATGTACCTCTAACGCTTTCTTTAGTATATCGGCTACTCAAATCAAGGTAAATTTTACTATTTAATTAAGAAACAAACACAATAAACAAAGACCTGGTGACACTAGAAAAAGGTTCGCCTTTGGAAGGAGGGGACAGGAAAGGTTATAGCATAAGTTTTATTGAATTGGTTATATAAATATATGTTAGGAAAGGTAGTATTATAGAAGTGCGTTTTTATAGAAGCTTTGTTATGGAAAACATGCAGAGCTCCATGCACTGCGCAAGACCGTCTGACTTCGGCCAGGAATGATCGTGTTGAAATACATCATACTGCATAATGTACGTTCGTAACATGGTATCCTGAATTAGTGTTATTTCGCAAATTTAAATGGCAAGTCTGAACTAAAAGGTAATTATATTATTGTTTGTTTTTTTTTTTAATATATTCATATCTGTTTAGTACGTTTGCGTAAGTGTTTTGTACTGTATGCCACGTTTAGCAATTGTGATTGTGTTTATCAGTGAATATGTGTGAAGTGATGTCGCACAAATGTATATTTTTTTTTTTCGTTATTTTGAATGTGTTTTAATCGTTGTTGTTTTGCTGTTTGCTATTATGTGTGTTTTGGCTGTAATGTGTGTGTGTTTTAACTTGTGTGTGTTTGTGTGTTTGATAGTGGCTTGCGCGCACGCGTGTCGTCCCGTGCATTATCGGTATCCGATGGGGGGGTGGGGTAGCGTACTGGTTGCGTTTATGTTTGTGTGTTGGTGTTGTTGTGTTGTGGCGCGCAGCATTTTTTTATGGGGTGCGTGAAAAAGTTAGCGGTTGCATCAAACGTGTGAGAAAGACTTTACTCTATTTAGCTCTCTTATCTCTCCCTTCCTCCCCCCCCTTTCCGTCCCTCTCCCTCTCTTTCACTTGTTCTTTCTTTTCTTCTCTCTCTCTCTCGCATCTCTCTCTCTCTCATCTCTCTCTTTCTCTCTCTTCTCTTCCTTCCTCCCCCTCCGTCCTACTCCCTACTTCCCCCCTCCCAACAAATTGCCGTCTTTTTGTTTATCTATTTTTTTATCTATAATTATTCCTTCCATGTTGTGTGTGTGTTTGGTGTAATTTTTA
>NW_028235600.1:25000-40000 GCF_977035675.1 Penaeus japonicus | reverse complement strand
ATTTTCTTTCTCATCTATCATACGCATATTTATTTTTCTTTTCCTTCTTCTTTCTATACCTTTTCATAATTCTTATTTTCATTAACATTCTTTAGTATTTGCAATTTTATTAATTATTCACAAATATTTCATACTATTCTTGCCCTTATCTTTATCACTAACTCATCTCTATTAATCTCATTCCTAAAAAATCTAGTCTCATTCTCCCTCACATTCACTACGTCATTCTCACTCACATTCACCTTCGCATTGTCATCCTCACTTCCCTTCTCACGCTCATTACTCACAAACAGACGTCTAACACAAGCATCTTCCTCCCTCAGGTCGGACTCCCTTACACCTTGCTTCCTTTGACGGCCATCATGCTGTTGCAGAGACGCTCCTCGAGAAGGGCGGAGAAGTGAACGCCAAGACTATGATTGGTAAGGCGATTGGAAAGCGAGTGACTTCTTAAAGGCACCAGAAGAATTTTGCTTTTGTTTCTTTTCTCTTCTTTGTCTTCATGGAATTGATAACAATTATTGTTATAATTTAATAAGGGAATATTTTTCATCTTTTATCATTAATTTTATTGATATTTATTTCTTTATTCTATGAATTTTTCAATAAAATATTTTCATAGATTATTCTATAAGATAGAAATAAATAGATTTTTCTATATTTCTTTATACTATAAATGTTATAATGATTAGTTATGATAATTATGATAATAATAAGTATGATCATCTTAATTATTTCTGACATTGTCATTATTATTTTCCTGATTATCTACAAGAAATATGATCATCCTGATCATCAATCATAATCATCATCAATGGTCCTATTCATATTATCATTGATATTTCATTACTATTATTATTATTTTTACTCCCATTTCTACTAAATTATCAATTGTTATCATCCTTCTTCTCATTATTGTTATTTTGATGGTGATCCTGTTCTTGTTCTCCTACATGCTTTTGTTGGTGGTGTTGTTGCGAGGTCTTTGTCAGTGATGACAAAGACAATGATGATAATGGAGAAAGTAATGGCAACAAAAGCAACAACAATAATGATGATAATGAAAAGTTTCATAATGTTGATGGTGGTAATGATAACAATATTAATGATAAAGTAATCATCACTGATAATGTTGATGATAACACTTTCATGATGATAATATAACTAATGATAATGGTAATGACATATTTATGATAACAATGATAATAATAATGGTGATGATGAATAATGATAGTAATAAATTTAGAAATAAAAATGTTTAGTTAAGTCCCCCCCGAACGGCGGGTCCGTTTTCTTTGACATACGTAATGTCTCCCATGTTCCACCAATATTTGATGTTTTTTTATTTTACGCTTATTTACTACAAGAAAGACATGTTTTGTTTATGTTACACCATTTATCAGGTGTATGTTTTTTCCATTATGAAGACTATATATTTTAACTGCATTGAAACAGAAGTGTAAATCATTTTATATCAATATGATTTTCTGAATAAATTAGCAGACGCTCAACACCACCACGTGTTTCAATGGCTAAAGAACATCTTTATTTACTGCACGAATATCTTATATTTATCTTTACTTATTTATATTGATCTTTACTGCACGAATATTTATCTTTAATATAATATTTATCTTTACTGCACGAATGTGGCAAGAAAACCCCACAAATATTAAGGAAGGAAATATTTTATGATACTGATGATAACACTCTCATGATAATGATGGAACTAATGATAATGATATAATGATAATAATGATGGTGATTGGAAGGTGAATAATGATAGTAATAACAGTAATGATGGAAATAATATTTATTGATTGTGATGATAATTCTTATTATAATGAATATTTTAAATATTGATTATAAATGATTATCAATTTATTATGAATTGTAATTATCATTAATGATAATGATTATTTTTAATGATAATGATTATTTTTATGTTATTATCATTTTTAGAAATCATTTTTGCTGTTATTATTTTTATCATCATTAATATTTTCATTATCATTATTATCATTATTGATATTATCTAATTATCATTATTATTAGAATTATCATTATTATTATCTTCATTATTATTTTTATCTTCCTCATTATCATTATTATTCATGTTATTCTCATAATTATCTTTACTAATATTTCTATCATTATGATTTATATTTTTGTATCATTTTATTACCATTGCTATCATTATAGCTATCATGACTACTGTTATTATTGCAATGGTCTTCGTAAATATAATAATAAAAACAATAAAAATTACAATAATTATCATAGTAATATTTTTTTTTTTTTTTTTTTTTTGGATAAATGATTATCAAACGTTCTTTTTCATTAAAATTTTCCTTCTTATCATCATACGCATTTTTTTTCCTTCTCTTTTCTATGCCTTTTCCTAATTGTTATTTTCAGTAACTTTCTTATTATTTGCAATTTTATTAATATTCAAAATATTCATACTATTCCTTGCCCTTATCCTTATCACCTTAATCATTCCTAAAATCTAGTCTCATTTTCACTCGCATTCACCTTCTTACTGTCATTCTCACTCACTCACATTCACATTGTCATTCTCACTCATTCACCTTCTCATGTTTATTCTCACTCTCATTCACCTTCGCATTGTCATCCTCACTTCCCTTCTCACGTTCATTACTCACAAACAGACGTCTAACACAAGCATCTTCCTCCCTCAGGTTGGACTCCCTTACACTGTGCTTCCCAGAACGGCCATCATGCTGTTGCAGAGACGCTCCTCGAGAAGGGCGGAGAAGTGAACGCCAAGGCTAAGAATGGTAAGGCGATTGGAAAGCGAGTGACTTCTTAAAGGCACCAGAAGAATTTTGCTTTTGTTTCTTTTCTCATCTTTGTTTTTGTGGAATTTTATAACAATTGTTGTTATGATTTAATAAGGGAATCTTTTTCATCTTTTATCATTGATTTTATTGATATTTATTTCTTTATTCAATGAATTTTTCAATAAAATATTTCCATAGATTATTCTATAAAATATAAATAAATAGATTTTTCTATTTTTCTTTATAATATAAATGTTATAATGATTAGTTATAAAAATTATGATAATAATAAGTATGATCATCTTAATTATTATTGATATTATCATTATTATTTTCATGATTATCTAAAAGAAATATGATCATCCTCATCATCAATCATAATCATCATCAATGGTCCTTTTCATATTATCATTATTATTTCATTACTATAACTATCATTGTTACTCCCATTTCTATTAAATTATCAAATATTATCATCCTTCTTCTTCTCATTATTATTATTGTTATATTGATGGTGATCCTGTTCTTGTTCTCCTACATGCTTTTGTTGGTGGTGTTGTTGCGAGGTCTTTGTCAGTGATGACAAAGACAATGATGATAATGGAGAAAGTAATGGCAACAAAAGCAACAACAATAATGATGATAATGAAAAGTTTCATAATGTTGATGGTGGTAATGATAACAATATTAATGATAAAGTAATCATCACTGATAATATTGATGATAACACTTTCATGATGATAATAGAACTAATGATAATGGTAATGACTTATTTATGATAACAATGATAATAATAATGGTGATGATGAATAATGATAGTAATAAATTTAGAAATATAAAAGTTTAGTTAAGTCCCCCCGAACGGCGGGTCCGTTTTCTTTGACATACGTAATGTCTCCCATGTTCCACCAATATTTGATGTTTTTTATTTTACGCTTATTTACTACAAGAAAGACATGTTTTGTTTATGTTACACCATTTATCAGGTGTATGTTTTTCCATTATGAAGACTATATATTTTAACTGCATTGAAACAGAAGTGTAAATCATTTTATATCAATATGATTTTCTGAATAAATTAGCAGACGCTCAACAACACCACGTGTTTCAATGGCTAAAGAACATCTTTATTTACTGCACGAATATCTTATATTTGTCTTTACTTATTTATATTGATCTTTACTGCACGAATATTTATCTTTAATATAATATTTATCTTTACTACACGAATGTGGCAAGAAAACCCCACAAATATTAAGGAAGGAAATATTTTATGATACTGATGATAACACTCTCATGATAATGATGGAACTAATGATAATGATATAATGATAATAATGATGGTGATTGGAAGGTGAATAATGATAGTAATAACAGTAATGATGGAAATAATATTTATTGATTATGATGATAATTCTTATTATAATGAATATTTTAAATATTGATTATAAATGATTATAAAATTTATTATGAATTGTAATTATCATTAATGATAATGATTATTTTTAATGATTTATGTTTATTATCATTTTTTAGAAATCATCATTGCTGTTATTATTTTTATCATCATTAATATTTTCATTATCATTATTATCATTATTAATATTATATAATTATCATTATTATTAGAATTATCATTATTATTATCTTCATTATTATTTTTATCTTCATCATTATCATTATCATTCATGTTATTGTCATAATTATCTTTACTAATATTTCTATCATTATGATTGATATTTTTTTATCATTTTATTACCATTGCTATCATTATAGCTATCATGATTACTGTTATTATTGCAATGGTCTTCATAAATATAATAATAAAAACAATAAAAATTACAATAATTATCATAGTAATAAAAAATATATATATTACTGATAAATAATTATCAAACATTCATTTTCATTATAATATTCTTTCTCATTATCATAAATATATTTATTTTTCTTTTCCTTCTTCTTTCTATACCTTTTCATAATTCTTATTTTCATTAACATTCTAAGTATTTGCAATTTTATTAATATTCAAAATATTCATACTATTCCTAGCCCTTATCTTTATCACCCTAATCATCTCTATTAATCTCATTCCTAAAACTAGTCTCATTCTCCCTCACATTCACCTTCTTACTGTCATTCTCACTCACATTCACCTTCTCATTGTCATCCTCACTTCCCTTCTCACGCTCATTACTCACAAACAGACGTCTAACAGAAGCATCTTCCTCCCTCAGGTTTGACTCCCTTACACCTTGCTTCCGAGAAAGGCCATCATGCTGTTGCAGAGACGCTCCTCGAGAAGGGCGGAGAAGTGAACGCCAAGACTATGATTGGTAAGGCGATTGGAAAGCGAGTGACTTCTTAAAGGCACCAGAAGAATTTTGCTTTTGTTTCTTTTCTCTTCTTTGTCTTCATGGAATTGATAACAATTATTGTTATAATTTAATAAGGGAATATTTTTCATCTTTTATCATTAATTTTATTGATATTCATTTCTTTATTCTATGAATTTTTCAGTATTTTTTTTTTTCATAGATTATTTTATAAAATAGAAATAAATAGATTTTTCTATATTTCTTTATACTATAAATGTTATAATGATTAGTTATGATAATTATGATAATAATAAGTATGATCATCTTAATTATTACTGACATTGTCATTATTATTTTCCTGATTATCTACAAGAAATATGATCATCCTGATCATCAATCATAATCATCATCAATGGATTCATTCATTATATCATTATTATTTCATTACTATAATTATCATTGTTACTCCCATTTCTACTAAATTATCAATTGTTATCATCCTTCCTCTCATTATTGTTAATTTGATGGTGATCCTGTTCTTGTTCTCCTACATGCTTTTGTTGGTGGTGTTGTTGCGAGGTCTTTGTCAGTGATGACAAAGACAATGATGATAATGGAGAAAGTAATGGCAACAAAAGCAATAACAATAATGATGATAATGAAAAGTTTCATAATGTAATGGTGGTAATGAAATATTAATGATAAAGTAATCATCACTGATAATGTTGATGATAACACTTTCATGATGATAATAGAACTAATGATAATGGTAATGACATATTTATGATAACAATGATAATAATAATGGTGATGATGAATAATGATAGTAATAAATTTAGAAATATAAAAGTTTAGTTAAGTCCCCCCGAACGGCGGGTCCGTTTTCTTTGACATACGTAATGTCTCCCATGTTCCACCAATATTTGATGTTTTTTTATTTTACGCTTATTTACTACAAGAAAGACATGTTTTGTTTATGTTACACCATTTATCAGGTGTATGTTTTTCCATTATGAAGACTATATATTTTAACTGCATTGAAACAGAAGTGTAAATCATTTTATATCAATATGATTTTCTGAATAAATTAGCAGACGCTCAACACCACCACGTGTTTCAATGGCTAAAGAACATCTTTATTTACTGCACGAATATCTTATATTTATCTTTACTTATTTATATTGATCTTTACTGCACGAATATTTATCTTTAATATAATATTTATCTTTACTGCACGAATGTGGCAAGAAAACCCCACAAATATTAAGGAAGGAAATATTTTATGATACTGATGATAACACTCTCATGATAATGATGGAACTAATGATAATGATATAATGATAATAATGATGGTGATTGGAAGGTGAATAATGATAGTAATAACAGTAATGATGGAAATAATATTTATTGATTATGATGATAATTCTTATTATAATGAATATTTTAAATATTGATTATAAATGATTATAAATTTATTATGAATTGTAATTATCATTAATGATAATGATTATTTTTAATGATAATGATTATTTTTATGTTATTATCATTTTTAGAAATCATCATTGCTGTTATTATTTTTATCATCATTAATATTTTCATTATCATTATTATCATTATTAATATTATATAATTATCATTATTATTAGAATTATCATTATTATTATCTTCATTATTATTTTTATCCTCCTCATTATCATTATTATTCATGTTATTGTCATAATTATCTTCACTAATATTTCTATCATTATGATTGATATTTTTTATCATTTTATTACCATTGCTATCATTATAGCTATCATGATTACTGTTATTATTGCAATGGTCTTCGTAAATATAATAATAAAAACAATAAAAATTACAATAATTATCATAGAATTTTTTTTTTTTTTTTTTTTTTTTTTGATAAATGATTATCAAACGTTCTTTTTCATTCAAATATTCCTTCTTATAATCATACGCATTTTTTTTCCTTCTCATTTCTATGCCTTTTCCTAATTGTTATTTTCAGTAACTTTCTTATTATTTGCAATTTTATTAATATTCAAAATATTCATACTATTCCTTGCCCTTATCCTTATCACCTTAATCATTCCTAAAATTTAGTCTCATTTTCACTCGCATTCACCTTCTTACTGTCATTCTCACTCACTCACATTCACATTGTCATTCTCACTCTTATTCACCTTCGCATTGTCATCCTCACTTCCCTTCTCACGTTCATTACTCACAAACAGACGTCTAACACAAGCATCTTCCTCCCTCAGGTTGGACTCCCTTACACTGTGCTTCCGAGAACGGCCAAGAGGCTGTTGCAGAGACGCTCCTCGAGAAGGGCGGAGAAGTGAACGCCAAGGATGATGATGGTAAGGCGATTGGAAAGCGAGTGACTTCTTAAAGGCGCCAGAAGAATTTTGCTTTTGTTTCTTTTCTCTTCTTTGGCTGTATGGAATTTTATAACAATTATTGTTATAATTTACTAAGGGAATCTTTATCATCTTTTATCATTAATTTTATTGATATTTATTTTTTTATTCTATGAATTTTTCAATAAAATATTTTCATAGAATATTCTATAAAATAGAAATAAATAGATTTTTCTGTTTCTTTATAATATAAATGTTATAATGATTAGTTATAACAATTCTGATAATAATAAGTATGATGATTTCAATTATTATTGATAATATCATTATTATTTCATCATTATTTAAAAGAAATATGATCATCAGCATCATCAATCATAATCATCATCAATGGTCCTATTTATATTATCATTATTATTTCATTACTATAACTATCATTGTTACTCCCATTTCTATTAAATTATCAATTGTTATCATCCTTCTTCTTCTCATTATTGTTATTTTGATGGTGATCCTGTTCTTGTTCTCCTACATGCTTTTGTTGGTGGTGTTGTTGCGAGGTCTTTGTCAGTGATGACAAAGACAATGATGATAATGGAGAAAGTAATGGCAACAAAAGCAACAACAATAATGATGATAATGAAAAGTTTCATAATGTTGATGGTGGTAATGATAACAATATTAATGATAAAGTAATCATCACTGATAATGTTGATGATAACACTTTCATGATGATAATAGAACTAATGATAATGGTAATGACATATTTATGATAACAATGATAATAATAATGGTGATGATGAATAATGATAGTAATAAATTTAGAAATATAAAAGTTTAGTTAAGTCCCCCCGAACGGCGGGTTCGTTTTCTTTGACATACGTAATGTCTCCCATGTCCCCCAATATTTGATGTTTTTTATTTTACGCTTATTTACTACAAGAAAGATATGTTTTGTTTATGTTACACCATTTATCAGGTGTATGTTTTTCCATTATGAAGACTATATATTTTAACTGCATTGAAACAGAAGTGTAAATCATTTTATATCAATATGATTTTCTGAATAAATTAGCAGACGCTCAACAACACCACGTGTTTCAATGGCTAAAGAACATCTTTATTTACTGCACGAATGTGGCAAGAAAACCCCACATGTATAATTCTCCTACTCTTTGTCACTCTATATTTCTGTATAATTCTCTATATTATATATATTATATATATATATATATATATATATATATATATATATATATATATATATATATATATATATATAATATATATATATATATTACTGATAAATAATTATCAAACATTCATTTTCATTATAATATTCTTTCTCATTATCATACATATATTTTTTTTTTCTTTTCCTTCTTGTTTCTATACCTTTTCATAATTCTTATTTTCATTAACATTCTAAGTATTTGCAATTTTATTAATATTCAAAATATCCATACTATTCCTAGCCCTTACCCTTATCACCCTAATCATCTCTATTAATCTCATTCCTAAAACTAGTCTCATTCTCCCTCACATTCACCTTCTCACTGTCATTCTCACTCACATTCACCTTCTCATTGTCATTTTCACTCGCATTCACTTTCTTACTGTCATTCTCACTCACTCACATTCACATTGTCATTCTCACTCACATTCACCTTCGCATTGTCATCCTCACTTCCCTTCTCACGCTCATTACTCACAAACAGACGTCTAACACAAGCATCTTCCTCCCTCAGGTTGGACTCCCTTACACTTTGCTTCCTGGAACGGCCATCATGCTGTTGCAGAGACGCTCCTCGAGAAGGGCGGAGAAGTGAACGCCAAGGCTAAGGATGGTAAGGCGATTGGAAAGCGAGTGACTTCTTAAAGGCACCAGAAGAATTTTGCTTTTGTTTCTTTTATCATCTTTATCTCTGTGGAAATTTATAATAATTATTATTTAGATCTAATAAGGATACATCTATCATCAGGTTTTCTTATTTCTTCATCATTCAATATTCTTTTTTATTTATCCAATCCTTATGTTTTAGTTGTTAATTTGAGTTATTTGTAAATGTTATATATTCATTATCATTTGTCATATGTATTTCAAGGTTATGATTATTATTATCATACAAATATTCATTATTATTATACATTCATATCTTATCATTTATTACAATTACATTTGTATTATTATTATTATTTCAAGAATTTTCTTTTTGTAATTGTCATTTTTCATCATTCATCTTTTGTCTTCCTCTTTTACTCTTTTCATTATTGATATCATTTTTATTTTTACTTCATTTTTTCTTAAATATGATTTTATACATATCATTGCTATGATTATTATTATTATTGTTATAGTTAGAATTATCACTATTTTAATTATTCATATTACGGTTATTTCTATTGAAATTATTATCATAGGTTATCCTTCCTCTTGTCATCATTGATAATTTTGCTGATGATCCTGTTGTTCTTGTTCTCGTACATGTTTTTGTTGTAGTTGTGATGTCTTTATCACTCATAGTACCAGTGTCGGTAAATCATGATGGTAATGACAATGAGGATAACACAATGGCTTCCTTGTTCTTCCTTCTTGCAAACACCCAAGTCTGCTCACAGCTTGCTTGCAACAAACATGGCTATGCAGGTGCTGTTAAGAGGAATGCACTACTTAGCATTCGTTTTACAAAATACCTCTTCTCGCAACTTAAGTTAGGTTTGCTAAGTACAAAGGTAACATATCCAAATGAAATATCAATAATATAAGTTCATACGAAAAAAGATATTACCTATTTAGTTTGATTATTATAATGATAATGATAATACTAATGAAAATAACCATAATAATGATGATAATGATAAGAATAAGAATAACATTGATTATGATTATATAAAAACATTAAAGATAACGAAAACAATCATTATTATTATTATCAATATTAATATCAAACTAGTTAGAATGACCATTATTATTTTTAAATAATTCTTATGACTGATATCATAATTTTTTTCATTATAAATATTATGTTAATGGTAATAGTAACTCCAACAACAATGATAGAACTATAATGAGATCCTTATTTTCATTATGGTTATTATTTTCCTTCATATCATTGCCATCAGAATATGCATTAAAATTATAAAGACCATAATCATTCTTAGAATCATGATGATTCTCATTCATGAATACTTTCCCATTTTCATTTCCACTCTCATTTTCTTCATCATTTTCCATCCCTTTCATTTCATTCTCTAGTCATTTCGTGCTTATTCATAAGCTTTTCTTTTAGTTTGTATTTATCAAAAATATTTTCATTAGCATCATTATCATTAATATGATAATAATTACGATTATAACAATTGTTGCCATTCAAATTAGCATTGACATTTTCATTCCCAACCTCAGTTCCCTTCTCATTTTGATTCTCATTAACATCATCACGACAGTTTTCATTTTCATTTTTATCCTCGCAAGTCTCAGAATCATTCCAGTCATAACTCTCCTTCTGCAACTCTTTGTCACTCTATACTTTCTGTATAATTCTCCTTCTACTCTTTGTCACTATACTTTCTGTATAATTCTCTTTCTCCTACTCTTTGTCACTATATTTTCTGTATAATTTTCCTTCTCCTCCTCTTTGTCACTCTATACTTTCTGTATAATACTCCTTCTCCTATTCTTTGTCACTCCATACTTTCTGTATAATTCTCCTTCTCCTACTCTTTGTCACTCTATACTTTCTGTATAATTCTCCTTCTACTCTTTGTCACTCTATACTTTCTGTATAATTCTCCTTCTACTCTTTGTCACAATACTTTCTGTATAATTATCCTTCTCCTACTCTTTGTTACTCTATATTTTCTGTATAATTATCCTTCTCCTACTCTTTGTCACTCTATATTTTCTGTACAATTTTCCTTCTACTATTCTTTGTCACTTTACATTCTCTATATAATTCTTATACTCTTTGTCACTTCATTATCTGTCCAATTCTCCTTCTCCCACACTTCATCATATTTATTGATCTTCTCATTATCCCTTTCAGTTTTCTCTTTCCTTTTCATCTTCATGCTCATCATCCATTATCATTATGTTCCCATTAATGAGTTGTCCTAACTCATTACTTATACCATTGTTTATTATATTAACACAATTGTTATTTTTACTTTCATTTATAGAATATCATTGGTTAATTTAAATTATTTTTAGAGATGTTATATTGTTTTATAACTAACTTTATTATACTGTAACAATTATCATTCTCTTTTGTTTTTGTTTTTTTAATTTACCTCTATCAATATATTGTTATATATATGAATATGACTCCAATCTCCTTATATATATATATATATATGTATACATATATATATATACATATATATACATATATATATATACATATATATATATATATGTATATATATGTATATATATATATGTACACACACACACACACACACACACACACACACACACACACACACACACACACACATATATATATATATATATATATATATATATATATATATATATATATAGTGTGTGTGTGTGGGTGTGTGTGTGGTGGGTAATGTGTGTGTATGTGTGTATTTGTATGTGTATGTGTATGTGTGTGTGTGGTGAGTGTGTGTGTGTATTGTCGTCATCAATATTGTCATATTTCATCATCATATATCTTGATTTATATAATATATGCTTAAATATATATCATTACATTCACATCTCACTTATTTCTGAACAAATTTGAATAAAAATGAAAATAAGAAAATGAAACAAGTGTTTCATTGTAGAGCAACATTTAAACATTGACAAGTTCTACAGTCAAGTTTACCTTCAGGGCGGACAGCAATGCACTTGGCAGCTTGGAAGGGACACACGGCAGTGCTGGAAGTCCTTCGGGAGGGCGGGGCCGACGTGGACGCTGCAGATGGTGAAGGCGACACGCCCCTCCACAAAGCAGCTTCACTAGGGCATCTCCTCGCTATATTCATGTTGATGAACTTTGGGGCTTCCACGTACAAGAAGGATAATTGTGGAAGGACTCCGCAGGACTTGATGTCGAGATCTTTCTCCACAGAGAGCCGTGGCATGGAACTTTTCCAAAGCGTGTCCATGGTAATAGATTGTATTGGTCAGACTCTGGTCCTTCCTCTGTCACCATTGGTTTTCAAAGTTGTGCATCATGGGCAGTGCCATGGTTGCTGAGTGGCACTGTTACTAAATCACAAAAGGATTCCAATTTTTTTTTTTTTTTTTTTTTATAATGAGACATAACATGCTAATGCATTTTTCTATTGAATATTGATTACTTTCAGACACACGTGATGCAAGGGTGGGTTGCAACCGAGAAGGAAAGGATCAGATTGCAAAGAGAGATCCAAGTGCTGAAGGTGAGTTTTTTGTGGAGAAAATGAATAAAAAAATAGAAATAATTTTGATTTGATAATAATAAAAAGATAGAGAAAAATCAGTGAAATGACAGGAAATATAGCAATCAAAGAAAACCTTTCTAAAATCCATAACTAGGGGAGTAAATAGAATGAAATGCAAAGCAAAATGTGAGGGTTTTGGTGACGGCTAATCTTTTATAAGTATTTTATCTGCTTTATTCTTTTACGACTCCAATCTCCTTATCTTGTGGTTATCAGCTTTCCCTCCATCCTCTGACAATGTTGCTTGTTATCATGAGCGAAGCAATTATGAGCAACAACATGAGCAGAAAGAGAGAGAGAGAGAGAGAGAGGGAGAGAGAGAGAGAGAGAGAGGGGGGGGGGTAATGTTAGTGAGAAAGTTAATTTCGTTTGTCTTTTTGAGTACTTAAGATACCTCTTCTATACTCATCCAGAAGCAGAGAGAGCGAGAGATCAGTGCGGAAAGTAGCGAGACAGTGAATCTACAGAAGGAGACCAGAGACCTGAAGGAAGACCTGAGGAAGAAGGAAGAGGAGATTGTATTACTCAAGGTATGCACAGGAGAGAGCGAGGAAGAGGGACGAAATGACAGAGAGAAAGGAGGAGAGGAAAGGGACAGATATAGAACAATGGTTAAGAAAGAGGAGAGTTAGTGTGAGATAGCATTGTGTTATTAGTAGCTTGTTGTCTGGAGAACCTGGAACTTCCTGAATAAGTCCTTGTAGGTGTGAACCTCAACTATTCCAAACAAAGAGAGAAAAGGTTGCAGGGTTTGTGCAAATGAAAATGGAACACGATGAGAAATTTTCTTTGCTTCCAAAATGCATTAGCTCCTTTTTAAAAGTGATTTTATTTGTGGAAATGAGATTACTGGTTGGTCGTGCGATTCCACTTGCTTTGCCTGTGATGCCTTGCTCTTCTCCTCAAGCCTTTAGGACAGAGACATCCCTAGTGTTGTCTTCTTTTACAGGAGGAGCAAGGACATGAGAGGAGTAGGACGGAAACTGTGGTGACTAATCTGCAGACAGAAAACAGCGAACTGAAGGATATCCTATGTCTCAGAGAAAGGGAGATCAGAGAGCTAAAGATAAGAGTAAGAAGAAAGAAAAGAGAGGAGAGAGAAAGTGATTAAAATAAGTAGAGAAACAATGAAGAAGTATTGTATTCACACATATGTAGTTCTACATGGTCCAATACCCGTCCAGTTAAGAAGGCGTGACAGTCCTTTACTTTACAGGAGCAACACACAGCGGACGTTGGGAACGCGACGAACAGGTCGGAGGGCGAGGATGCGAACGTGAGGAGGATATTAATTCTTGTGACTTATGATGCATTGCACTGAGGGTGATAATAGTTCCGAGAATTAGCTCCAATGATGATATTAGTGCTCGTAACGTAAATGCAGTTGCACTGAGGATGATGTTAATGCTTTAGACATAACTTGAATTGCAGCAAAGATGATATTTATGTTTTTGTAACTGCAATTACACTAAAAATGATATTAAGGCTCTAAGTTTAACTTCCATTGTACTGAAGATGATGATGTTTTAAATGTAACTTCTATTGCACTGAAAGTTATATTGATGCTTCAAAAGTCAACTTAGATTTAAAGTGCAACAGGGGGGATGGGAAGGTTGGGGGGAAGATAGAAAGATCGGTTGAGAGAAAGATAGTTCGAGAGAAAGAAAGGTTGGGAGAAAGATGGGTAGAGAGAGGGGAAGACTAGGTGAAAGATAGCTTGAGAGAAAGAAAAGTTGGGAGACAGATAGAAAAATAGAAAGATCAGTTTAGAGTAAGATAGAAAGATAGGTTGAAAGAATGATACAGAGTGAAAGGAGATATAGAGCAAAGGAGGGATAGGTCGAGGGAGTGGGAAAAAATACATTTTCGCACAGAATAGAAAATGTAATTTATATCCATCAGATTTAGATAAGATTAAGATAGATATAGATATAGATAGATAGCTGGTGGGGGAGAGAGAGAGAGAGAGATAGCTGGTGGGGGGGGGGGGAGAGAGAGAGAGAGAGAGAGAGAGAGAGAGAGGAGAGGAGAGGGAGGGAGAGATAGGGAGAGAGAGGGAGAGAGAGAGATAGATAGAGA
>NW_028235600.1:5000-17500 GCF_977035675.1 Penaeus japonicus | reverse complement strand
CGAGCCTCCCCAAGTATCAAGCAGGGACAATCTTAAACTAGCAGCCGCCAAGGACCATTCTTCAGGTGCGGCCTAGGGGCGTGACCCTTGCCGTGTTAGCTCGCCCTCGGAAGGGAGCAACCAGTGAGCTCTAAAGACTTTTCGTCAGAAATTGTGTTTGTCTTTTGGAGAGGAAGAGAAAATGGAGAAGGAAATAGTGTAGTTTTCTTTCAACTTTATCTGTTTTGTTTTCCCTCAAGAAGATAAAACATCAGCAAATGTATATTTTCATATGTTTCCTGTCTATCCCTTCATATCCCTATAGATACATGATCATATATGAGCATATCTATAAGTATTAGTATAACCTTTTCTTGAATGATACTAGCAATGCATGCCATCTCCTTACCTTATGTTACTTTTCTAAAGCAGAAAGACCTCTGGTACCTTTACCCAAAGAATAAGCTTTATGTTTATTACATGTTTATTACTCATTTCATTCCCAACGGGACAAAGAGATTTGCTCATTTGAGCTTCATGTTAATGTTCAAGTATTTCCTCTACAAGTGAGGGTCCAAGGCCATGTACCTGAGAACCCCCTTTGCACTGAGTACTCGCATATACTTATTAGATGATATTGAATCATTTGCACTTAATACTCAATAGATAATACCTATACCTATTTTGCCTCACAGCCTCTTTGGGGAGACCGGGAACGTGTAGACTGCCCATGAACATGTGTTTGATTTTTTCTGAACCTATTTTGTCCTGTGGCGTAATAGGTTCCGTAACGGAATTAGTTCTGAAGGGAAAGGAAATCTCTGTTGCGTGTTTCAAGAGTCTCGATATCTTGTTTTTCATATCAATAAAATTGGGTGAATATGTTCTGTTTTCTTGGCTTTTTCCTATTTGCCACTTCTGTATTCCTACTTTTCTTACAACTTTTATTTATTATTATTATTTTTTTAGATAATTATCATTCATTTAGTTTAATCCACTGTTTAGAGTGGATCATCAATTGATAAATCATTTGCAACATTAAACAATTATGATTAAATTAAATCAAATTAATTAAGATAAAAAAAATATGAATCCATTTATATTTTAACTCCCCCTTATCTTCCCCTTCCTCCTCCCTCTTTCCCTTCTCCTTCCCTTCCTCCTTCCCACCCCCCACCCCCCTCCCCCTTCTCTTCCCCTTCCACCTCCCTCTTTCCCTTCTTCTTTCTCATTCCGCTCCCTCTTATCTTCCCTTTTCCCTTCTCCCTCCCACCCCCCTCCCCTTCATCTTCCCCTTCCTCCTCACTCTTTCCCTTCTCCTTCCCTTCCTCCTTCCCACCCCTCTCCCCCTTCTCTTCCCCTTCCAACTCCCTCTTTCTCTTCTCCTTCCCTTCCTCCATCCCACCCCCCTCTCCCTTATCTTCCCCTTCCTCCTCCCTCTTCCCTCCTACATTCCTCCTTCACCTCTTATTGATGACCATTGTCCTTTCTTCTCAATATTCCTGAATTGAAGTTAAATGATCCAGTGAGTCATTTTAGCTCAAAGGTCCAAGCGACGAGATTTTTCCTTTCTCACGCTTTTCACCATAATTTTGACAGTAATGTATCTTGTGGATAGCCTGGCCCATTACATGTGTAACATCCCATACCTTTGGAGATAATACCATAGGATTTACTACACACACAAACACACTCACACACGTCTACATAAACAAATACACAGATATACACAAGCAAACACACACCTATACACAGAAGCAAACACACATACCCATATAAACACACAAGCAAACACTCAAACATATACACACAAGCTAACACACACACATACACACAAGCAAACACACACACATACACACACACATACACACAAGCAAACACACACACACACATACACACACACATACACACAAGCAAACACACACACATACACACAAGCAAACACACACACACACACAAAAATACACACAAGCAAACACACTCATATACATACTCACACACGTACACACACAAGCAAACACACACTCATACACATAATCAAACACACATACCCATATAAACACACAAAGAAACACTCATACATATACACACAAGCTAACACACATACACATATACACACAAACAAACACACATACATATATACACACAAGCAAACACACACACATACACACAAGCTAACATACACACATACACACAAGCTAACACACACATACACACAAGCAAACACACACACATACACAAAAGCAAACACACACACATACACACAAAGAAACATACATACACATATATACACAAGCAAATACACACACATACACACAAACACACACACATACACACAAACACGCACACATACACACAAACACACACACATACACACAAACACGCACACATACACACAAACACACACACATACACACAAGCAAAGACACATACACACAAACACGCACACATACACACAAACACACACACATACACACAAGCAAACACACATACATGCACACAAGGGCTATATGCACGAGGCGGCCCGGCCTCTGTCAGCTGTAAGTGAGAGAGAGAGAGAGAGAGAGAGAGAGAGAGAGAGAGAGAGAGAGAGAGAGAGAGAGAGAGAGAGAGAGAGAGAGAGAGAGAGAGAGAGAGAGAGAGAGAGAGAGGGATATCACTCATTTTATCATTGTGCCACTAAACGAGTGGTCGCACTGATTTTCTTGACAAAACAATCCGTATGGTAATTTGGCACATACTGTGCGTACACTGTATTGTAGGAACAATCAATCAGTCTGCTCCGAGACACGGAGGTGTTTCCTTCCCCTTTGACCCCATGGAACTTACGTGATTGGACTCTGCCGTCACACAATTTTGCTTCAGAGATAAGTAGTTGGCTGCTCATGGTTCTTCCTTAGTTATCAAATTGCATTCATTAGCTCTAGAATACTGCCATTGAAAATATTGCGTTATGACCATCCCTGTACTCTTTTTTATTACTCTTTTTATAATAACTTTGGAAAATCAATAGATATATAATTGTGTTACAAAATATAATTGTAATTATATATTATATTAATAATGATATAAATAAATATATCATATATTGTAATAATGATATAAATAAATATATTATATATTGTAATAATGATATAAATAAATATATAATTGTGTACAGTTGACACTAACACAATTGCAGATTGAATTCACTGCAAACAAAAAATAAAGGATTGCAAATATTGCATGGGAGGTACAGAACACCTCACACACACACACACAAACTCTCTCCTAAAGCCAAATGGCCAAACTACAATCTACAGAATCAAGCTCTTATCTGGCCAGGATATGTCACGCGTCCAAACATCCCACATGTGAACAGCTGCATTGTAGTGATGTGCTTCGCCCCATCTTCTAGTTCTAGTTCTTCTAGTCTCTACTCGAGAGGCTTCTAGTCTCGCTAGATATTATTGTTTCTTTGTTCATTAAAGTAGGAGAATAAAGTAAAGTACTGTATTTACAGTTTTTTGTGCTTTGCCTGCACCTTCAGTGCTTTATTTTGAAGGTGACACGAGACTACAAGTAGGAGTAGTCAGCCCCCACCCCAGACCCGCAGCTCTCTTCTACCCCAGGGTAGCCCTTACGGGCTGTGACCCCTGGGTAGGGAGGCCCAGTAGTCTGGGGCGTCCTTTGGGCGCAACTTTTCTCTCCCCCTAAATTTTTTCCATATTCCTGTGTGACTTTCCTGAATCTACAGGAGTCTCCTTGTGAGCTCCTGTATTCGCTTGGGGGGGTGGGCATTAACTTACCGTCCCTCGCACTAGGCAGGTTCGGCGGTAGGAAGGTGTCTTACATACAACTCCGATCCCTTAGTTGGTACTGGAGAACGCAACCAGGCTTCCGCTAAGGGGGGGTGAGGACGCTTAACAGAAAGACTTGTTTTTTATTATCCTCTCTTAGCTATTGGGAATAGGTTGATAACAATAGTTAAGGGAAAGGTAGTCCTCTCAGGACAACGGGCTTTGGCCCAGGGTTCGGACCTGGTCCGACACCCAACATGATTGATACCCCGGCTACCCTTCCTCCTCCCCAAGGAGGAGGGGCGACTCAGAACCATTCTAAGACCACTTTGACCAGTAATGGAACCCCGACCAATGACCGACCCAGACGACACATTGATATCCCTCCCCAGAACGCTAGGTGCGTGAACATCCGTTGCATAAATGAAAATCAATCCTTGCAGAACGTCAACCCCTTTATCATTAAGAAGGTCCTTGATGGTCAAGTGGAAGGCGGGTTTGATTTTGTCCGTAAATTGCGAGATGGCAGCCTCCTTGTGAAAGTGCAATTTAAGTCTCAGATTTATGATTTACTTAAACTGACGCAGATTCATGACATTACAGTAAAAGTAACTATTCCTGTTGGCCCAAATACCTGTAAGGGAGTAATCTTTCACAGGGATTTGAGGACAATGGAAGAAAGCGAAATTCTTGATGCCATGAATGATCAAAACGTAGTAGACGTAAATTGCATGACCAAAAAAGATGGGAATGCGCGAACAAAGACCGGATTGTGTTTCTTGACTTTTTCTTCACCAAAAATTCCTAGTACTGTTAAAATCGGATATGAGATTGTTCAAGTAAGACCTTATATTCAAAAGCCAATGCGGTGTAATAGATGCCAAAAATTTGGACACACCTCATTAAGATGCATGGATAAGGACACTAACAAATTCACTTGCGGTAAATGTACTGGAGATCACGATACCACTGAATGCACGGAAAAGACACTCAAGTGTGCTAACTGTGGTGGTCCCCATCAGTCAGGCTCTGCTGAATGCAGTAGCCTGAAGAAGGAGACTGAGACATTAGCATACATGAGAGAGCACGATGTTAGCTACCGTGAGGCCAAAAAGAAAGTTGAAGGTTTGACAAGCAAACCCAATACTTCTTACGCCTCAGCAGTAACTAACAATGTTTCCAGTGCAATCAGTGTTAGTCTTAATCATGATGACATGATTAAGTTGCTAGAAGTGTACAATGATATTTGGAAAAGCCAGACTTTTCCAAATTCATGGCACTTCGCCCACATCATTCCCATATTGAAAGGAGGGGGAAATCCCAGATCCGCCATCTCTAACGTAGGAAAAGACAGGAAAGCGAAAAGTTCTTGGGCATATTGGTGTTTTTTTCCTATTTTCCTTTGTTGTATAGGCATTAAGATACTCGTCCATGTGGAAGTGGGAAGTCCTGACCATAGCCTTTCCCTTTCAGCGTGCTCTGGTGAAAGCAGGCGACACCGAAGGGCTGCAGACCGCCCTCGGCTCCCTATATGAAGGCGCCCTCTCGACTTTCTTGGGTGACACGGATTTCTTGGGTAAGCCAGCAATAGCAATCTTTTTAGAAAGTCCATTTCGACATTTTCTTTTTGGCTCGTGTGTGAAGTAGAATTAATTGTGTCTTGGCTTTTGATGGCCAGAGATACTGATGACGATGTATATATATATATAGACATATATATATATATATATATATATATATATATATATATATATATATATATACATACATATATATATATATATATATATATATATATATATATATATAGACATATATTGACATATATGTCTATATATATATATATATATATATATATATATATATATATGTATATATATATATATATATATATATATATATATATATATATATATATATATATATATAGACATATATTGACATATATGTCTATATAATATATATATATATATATATATATATATATATATATATATATATATATATATATATATATATAGACATATATTGACATATATGTCTATATATATATATATATATATATATATATATATATATATATATATATATATATATATATATATAGACATATATTGACATATATGTCTATATATATATATATATATATATATATATATATATATATATATATATATATATATATATATATATATATACTATATATATTCATGTATAGGCCAACTTTGGAGTGAGAGACAGTCCAGAGTGGGCCTAACCATCAGTGTGTGAGAAAGAGCAAGAGGTCAGCTTTGGAGTGAGAGACAGTTCATTGCAATCCTCATACCATGACTGTTGCCATTGGTACCTGGGCTGACTGGCTCTTGGTTGTTGTGGAGGAAAGACACATTGGACAGACTGGGATTAATCGCAACAGGAGTGACGAAAGTAAAAGCAAATGCAGTTGTGTGGTCCGGCAGGGATGGTTGCTTGGACTTTGCCATTTTGGAGGCAGAGGATAACTTGTTTGAAGCCACAGTGCTATTTCCATTTCTTATAAGAATGCCCTTAGAAAAGGTCAATTAAGGGCAAGAGTTTTTTCTCTAGCCACAGAGGCGCCAATGCTCTTGGGTCTTGAGTCAATATTAAGCCAGCAGATATAGTATAGCCTTCATCTTTGTTTGGTTCGAAGTAGAAGAGAGATAATGTTGGGTATTCTAGAGGCAGCTGCCGAGTAATGCCTTTCCAAAGGACACGAAGATGATGCATTATTATTTAAATATCTATCCAAGTCTCATCTTTATTCATTATCTTTATATCAATAATTTTCATTATCTTTCCCCTTCCTATTCTCTTTATCATTCTCACTAATATTTTTTTCATTCTCATTCCTAAGAATATTGAGTAGCCTTGTCACTCCTTTTTCTTCTCATTCTCATCATAAGTGTTGTTCCCAATCTCTTTCCACTCTGTGAATTGTTTTTCTTGTTCTAGTTCTATTCATCCTTGTAACCACTTTCCAAATTATTCTTATATCTTTCAGGAAATAATATCATTAGTATTTTCATTCCTTGTCTTATAATCCATTCTATCCTTTTCCTTTTCATTCTCATTATTGGCCTCATTTCGTCTTATATTTCATATTTTGCTAATACTTATTCTCATTATAATAATCACTTTATTTTTTGTAGCTCTCAATGTGATCACTTTCTTTATTCATATCATTAATATCATTTTCACTTTCCCTTCATGATATTTATGATTCTCATTTTAAATCTCTCACTATTAATATCACTGTCCTATTGATATTCCTTTACATTGACATTATATGCATCATTTTGATCATTATCATTTACTTACACCCTCATTCCAAGTATCATTAACATTGTCATTATCATGTTAATTCGTGTCCACATATATCTCCCTTCCATTTGTCATTATATCCTTCAATTATAAGTAATCTATTAATTCTCTCATAATAATTTTATAATGATTCTTACCTCTCTAGCTATGTGATAATATTCATTGCCATTCATTGTTGTTATTTTTATGAATTATTATTATCAACATCATTGATATCTTCCTTATTATTTTCATTACTAATATTATTATTAATATTATTATGATCATTATCTCACGGTCATTCTCACTCACATTCACCTTCTCATTGTCATTCTCACTCACATTCACCTTCTCACTATCATTCTCACTCACATTCACCTTCTCATTGTCATTCTCACTCACATTCACCTTCTCATTTTCATTCTCACTCACATTCACCCTCTAATTGTCATTCTCACTCACATTCACATTCTCATTGTCATTTTCACTCACATTCACCTTCTCACTATCATTCTCACTCACATTCACCTTCTCATTGTCATTCTCACTCACATTCACCTTCTCATTTTCATTCTCACTCACATTCACCCTCTAATTGTCATTCTCACTCACATTCACCTTCTCATTGTCATTCTCACTCACATTCACCTTCTCATTGTCATTCTCACTCGCTTTCATCTTTCACTGCCATCCTCACATTCACCTTCTCATTGTCATTCTCACTCACATTAACCTTCTCACTGTCATTCTCACTCACATTCACCTTCTCATTGTCATTCTCACTCACATTCACCTTCTCATTGTTATTCTCACTCACATTCACCTTCTCATTGTCATTCTCACTCACATTCACCTTCTCACTGTCATTCTCACTCACATTCATCTTCTCATTGTCATTCTCACTGACATTCACCTTCTCATTTTCATTCCTATTCACATTCACCTTCTCACTGTCATTCTCACTCACATTCACCTTCACATTGTCATTTTCACTCACATTCACCTTCTCATTATCATTCTCACTCACATTCACCTTCTCATTGTCATTCTCACTCTCACATTCACCTTCTCATTGTCATTCTCATTCACATTCACCTTCTCATTGTCATTTACACTCACATTCACCTTCTCACTGTCATTCTCACTCACATTAACCTTCTCATTGTCATTCTCACTCACATTCACCTCTTCATTATCATTCTCATCCACATTCACCTTCTCATTGTCATTCCTACTCACATTCACCTTCTCACTGTCATTCTCACTCACATTCACCTTCTCATTGTCATTCTCACTCACATTCACCTTCTCATTGTCATTCTCACTCACATTCACATTCGCATTGTCATTCTCACTCTTTTTCATCTTTCACTGTCATCCTCACATTCACCTTCTCATTGTCATTCTCACTCACATTAACCTTTTCATTTTCATTTTCATTCATGACATTGTCATTATTATTTTTCTGATTATCTACAAGAAATATGATCATCCTCATCATCAATCATAATCATCATCAATTGTGCTATTCATATTAGCATTATTATTTCATGAAGATTACTATTATTATTACTACTATTTCTATTAAATTATCAATTGTTATCATCCTTCTTATTATTATTGTTATTTTGATGGTGATCCTGTTCTTGTTCTCCTACATGCTTTTGTTGGTGGTGTTGTTGCGAGGTCTTTGTCAGTGATGACAATGATGATAATGGAGAAAGTAATGGCAACAAAAGCAACAACAATAATGATGATAATGAAAAGTTTCATAATGTTGATGGTGGTAATGATAACAATATTAATGATAAAGTAATCATCACTGATAATGTTGATGATAACACTTTCATGATGATAATAGAACTAATGATAATGGTAATGACATATTTATGATAACAATGATAATAATAATGGTGATGATGAATAATGATAGTAATAAATTTAGAAATATAAAAGTTTAGTTAAGTCCCCCCGAACGGCGGGTCCGTTTTCTTTGACACACGTAATGTCTCCCATGTTCCACCAATATTTGATGTTTTTTATTTTACGCTTATTTACTACAAGAAAGACATGTTTTGTTTATGTTACACCATTTATCAGGTGTATGATTTTCCATTATGAAGACTATATATTTTAACTGCATTGAAACAGAAGTATAAATCATTTTATATCAATATGATTTTCTGAATAAATTAGCAGACGCTCAACATCACCACGTGTTTCAATGGCTAAAGAACATCTTTATTTACTGCACGAATATCTTATATTTGTCTTTACTTATTTATATTTATCTTTACTGCACGAATGTGGCAAGAAAACCCCACAAATATTAAGGAAGGAAATATTTTATGATACTGATGATAACACTCTCATGATAATGATGGAACTAATGATAATGATATAATGATAATAATGATGGTGATTGGAAGGTGAATAATGATAGTAATAACAGTAATGATGGAAATAATATTCATTGATTATTATGATAATTCTTATTATATTGAATATTTTAAATATTGATTATAAATGATTATAATTTGTTTTTGAATTGTAATTATCATTAATGATAATGATTATTTTTAGTGATAATGATTATTTTTGTTATTATCATTTTTAGAAATCATCATTGCTGTTATTATTTTTATCATCATTAATATTTTCATTATCATTATTATCATTATGAATATTATATAATTATCATTATTATTAGAATTATCATTATTATTATCTTCATTATTATTTTTATCTTCATCATTATCATTATCATTCATGTTATTATCATAATTATCTTTACTAATATTTCTATCATTATGATTGATATTTTTTTATCATTTTATTACCATTGCTATCATTATAGCTATCATGATTACTGTTATTATTGCAATGGTCTTCATAAATATAATAATAAAAACAATAAAAATTACAATAATTATCATAGTAATAAAAAATATATATATCACTGATAAATAATTATCAAACATTCATTTTCATTATAATATTCTTTCTCATTATCATACATATATTTATTTTTCTTTTCCTTCTTGTTTCTATACCTTTTCATAATTCTTATTTTCATTAACATTCTAAGTATCTCCACTTTTCTTAATATTCAACATATCCATACTATTCCTAGCCCTTACCCTTATCACCCTAATCATCTCTATTAATCTCATTCCTAAAACTAGTCTCATTCTCCCTCGCAATCACCTCATTGTCATTCTCACTCACATTCACCTTCTGATTGTTATTCTCACTGACATTCATCTTCTCATTGTCATTTTCACTCGCCTTCACTTTCTTACTGTCATTCTCACTCACATTCACCTTCTCATTGACATCCTCACTTCCCTTCTCACGCTCATTACTCACAAACAGATGTCTAACAGAAGCATCTTCCTCCCTCAGGTGAGACTCCCTTACACTTTGCTTCCCGTGACGGCCATCATGCTGTTGCAGAGACGCTCCTCGAGAAGGGCGGAGAAGTGAACGCCAAGGCTAAGTATGGTAAGGTGATTGGAAAGCGAGTGACTTCTTAAAGGCACCAGAAGAATTTTGCTTTTGTTTCTTTTCTCTTTTTTGTCTCTGTGGAAATTCATAACAATTATTGTCATTCTCACTCACATTCACCTTTCTCATTGTCATTCTCATTCACATTCACCTTCTCGTTATCATTCTCACTCACATTTACCTTTGCATTGTCATTTTCACTCACACTCACCTTCTCATGTCATTCTCACTCGCATTCACCTTCTCATTGTCATTCTCACTCACATTCACCTTCTCATTGTCATTCTCATTCATATTAACCTTCTCATTGTCATTCTCACTCACATTCACCTTCTCTTTGTCATTCTCATTCATATTAACCTTCTAATTTTCATTTTCACTCACATTCACTTTCTCATTTTCATTCTCACTCACATTCGTCTTCTCATTGTCATTCATACTGACATTCACCTTCTCATTTTCATTCTGACTCACATTCACCTTCTCCTTTTCACTCGCATTCACCTTCTCATTGTCATTCTCACTCACATTCACCTTATTTTCATTCTCAGTCATATTCACCTTCTCATTTTCATTCTCACTCACATTCACCTTATTTTCATTCTCACGCACTTTCACCTTTTAATTGCCATTCACACTCACTTTCACATTCTCATTTTCATTCTCACTCACATTTACCTTCTCGTTTTCATTCTCACTCACAATCACCTCATTGTCATTCTCATTCACATTTACCTTCTCATTGTCATCCTCACTCACATTCACCTTTTCATTGTCATTCTCACTCACTCACATTCTCATTGCCATTCTCACTCGCATTCAACTTCTCATTGTCATTCTCACTCACATTCATCTTTTCATTGTCCTTCTTACTCACATTCACCTTCTCATTATCATTTTAACTCACATTTACATTTTGATTGTCATTCTCACTCACATTCCCCTTCTTATTATAATTCTCACTCACATTCCCCTTCTCATTGTCATTCTCACTCACCTTCACCTTCTCATTGTCATTCTCACTCACATTCACCTTCTCACTGTCATTCTCACTCACCTTCACTTTCTCATTTTCATTCTCACTCACATTCACCTTCTCATTTCCATTCTCACTCACATTCACCTTCACATTGTCATTCTCACTCACATTCACCTTCTCATTGTCATTCTCACTCACATTCATCTTCTCATTGTCATTCTCACTCACATTCACCTTCTCATTGTCATTCTCACTCACATTCACCTTCTCATTGTCATTCTCACTCACATTCACCTTCTCATTGTCATTTTCACTCGCCTTCACTTTCTTACTGTCATTCTCACTCACATTCACCTTCTCATTATCATCCTCACTTCCCTTCTCACACTCATTACTCACAAACAGACGTCTAACACAAGCATCTTCCTCCCTCAGGTCAGACTCCCTTACACTTTGCTTCCGAGAACGGCCATCTTGCTGTTGCTGAGACGCTCCTCGAGAAGGGCGGAGAAGTGAACGCCAAGGATAGTTATGGTAAGGCGATTGGAAAGCGAGTGACTTCTTAAAGGCACCAGAAGAATTTTGCTTTTGTTTCTTTTCTCTTTTTTGTCTTCATGGAAATTTATAACAATTATTATTCAGATCTAATAAGGATATCTCTATCATCAGCTTTTCTTATTTCTTCATCATTCATTATTCTTTTCTATTTATCCATTCCTTATGTTTTAGTTGTTTATTTGAGTTATTTGTAAATGTTACTTATTCATTATCTTTTATCATATGAATTTCAATGTTATGATTAATACTATCATAAAAATATTCATTTTTATTATCATTTATTACAATTACATTTGTATTATTATTTCAAGAATTTTCTTTTGTAATAGTCACTTTTCATCATTCATCTTTTTTTCTTACTCTTTTACTCTTTTCAT
>NW_028235599.1:15000-16344 GCF_977035675.1 Penaeus japonicus | reverse complement strand
CTTTCGTTGTTGTTTTGTTAATACCAATGATCATAATAGCAATGATAATAGTAATTATCATTATCTTTATTATTGTCATCATTGATATCATCATCCTTGTTAATATCAGTTTTATCCTCATTTTTGTATTATTATTACTATCATTATTATCATTATCATGATCATTGTCATTATTTTGATCTTTAACATTATTATTATCATTATTATTATCCTTAGTATCATTATTGTTATCGTTATCATCATCATTACCATCATTATTATTATTACTATTATTATCAGTTATCACTATTACTATCACAATTATCATCATCATCATTATTGTCATTGTTATTGCTATCATCATCATCATTATCATCATTATCATTATCATCATCATCATCACTACTATTACTACTATATATGTTTATAGATATATAAATATATATCTATATCTATATATATATATATATATATATATTTATGTATATATATACATACATAGTAAGTTAATAGGTTTAAAATAATATAGCAGTAATATAAACATATTATATATAGTATATATATAATATATAGATATATAGATATTGTATATTAATATATATATATATATAATTTCATATAATATTATATATTAATGTTGTATGTAAGTAGGGCATCATTTTTAGGAATATCTGGGAAGGGAGGAGTCACTTCACCCTCCTTCCCTCCTTGAATATTCTCCCCCTCGCTTTCCCACCTCCCCATTCCCCTACCTACCCTTCTCCCTTACCCTTCTCCTCCCCCCCCCACCCTCACCCCCTCCCCCCCCCCCCCCCCCCCCGACCCCCAACCCCCCACCCCCCCACCCCTCACATCAACCCCCCCCCCCCCCCACCCCCCCCCCCCCCCCCCCCCCCCCCCCCCCCCCACCCCCCCCCCCCCCCCCCCCCCCCCCCTCAAACCCCCCCCCCCCCACCCCCCAAAAACCCCCCACCACCCCCCCCCCCACCCCCCCCCCCCCCCCCCCCACCCCCCCCCCCCCCCCCCACCCCCACCCCCACCCCCCCACCCCCCACCCCCCCCCTCCCCCCCAAACGTTCCGTCCACCCTTGTGTCCGTCACCCCCCCCCCCCCCCCCAAACCCTCCCCACCCCCCCCCCCCCCCCCGCCCGCAGGTAGCCATCCTTTAACCTCTCTGTCCTTTCCTTCCAGTGTCCTCCCTCTCCCCCCCTCCTCTCCCTCTCTCTCCTCCCCCCCTCACCCCCTCCCCTTCCTATTCCACTGTGTATTTTTTTATTATGATCCTACCCACTCATCTATCCCTATAATATGCAGAATCCCTCCCCCTTCCCCCCTCCTCCTCTCCTCTCCCTCTCTTCCCTCCAC
>NW_028235599.1:0-2500 GCF_977035675.1 Penaeus japonicus | reverse complement strand
GAGAGAGAGAAGGGAGATGGAGAGAGACTGGAGAGAGAGAGAGAGAGGATGGTGAGGATGTTGATGCAGAGAAGAGAGAGAGGAGAGAGAGGGATGAGGAGAGAGAGAGGGGGGGGGGAAAAAAAAAAGAGAGAGAGAGAGATAGAAGAGAGGAGAGAGAGAGTGAGAGTAGAGAGAAAATTAAAGAGAATGAGAGAGAGAGAGAGGATGAATGAGAGAGAGGGGGGGGGGGGTAGAGTAAGAGAGAGAGAGAGAGAGAGAGAGAGAGAGAGGGAGAAAGAGAGTGATAAGAGAGAGGAAGAGACAGGGGAGGAGAGAGAGAGAGAGAGAGAGAGGAGAGAGAGAGAATGATGAGAGAGAGAAAGAGAGAGAGAGAGAGATGTGTATGGTGATTATTTCTTCTAGAGAGAGAGAGAGAGAGAGAGGGAGGAAGGGGGTGGAGAGAGAGAGGGTGAGAGGGAGAGAGAGGGAGGGGGTGAGAGAGAGAGAGAGGGGGGGGGGGCGAGAGAGAGAGAGAGAGAGAGGGGGGGGAGAGAGAGAGAGAGAGAGAGAGAGAGAGAGAGAGAGAGAGAGAGAGAGAGAGAGAGAGAGAGAGAGAGAGAGAGAGAGAGAGAGAGAGAGAGAAAGAGAGATATGATCCCACGATAATGTAGCAGCCAAAGAATAGCCACCCATATAATCATCCCAAGCTAACCCCCAGACCACATACCTTGCCCAATCATAAAACAAACCCTCATCATTCCCCGTACAAATCCTCCCGACATCTCCTCCCCCACCCGCCTTATCCGAACAACAAACCTGAGGGAGAAAAGAACAAATCCCAAGAGTCAAAGTAAGTCGCTCCACCATTCTAGCTCTCCGCTCCCTGAGAGAGGCAGACAGGCAGAAAAAAAAAGGAGAAGAGAAGGAAGCAAATGAAATATAAGGATAAGAATAAAGGAGTGATGGAAAGAAAGGCAAAGGGTGAGAAGGGGGAGGAGGAGGAGGTGTGAGGGGAGGAGGAGGAAGGAGAAAAGGAGGAAGAACACCAGAAGAACGAGGAGAAGGAAGGAAAAGTGATGAGGAAGGAGGAAGAAAGAAAGAAGAAAAGAAAGGAAGAAGAGTAGGAGGAAGGAAAACAAGAGGAGGAGGAGGAGAAGAAGAAAGTGGAGAAGAAGTAGGGAAGGAAAGGAAGAAAGAGAAAGCAGTAACAAGAAAGCAAAAGAAGTGAAAGTCAATTGGAACAAAGAAAAAAAAAAGAGAAGAAGAGGCAAGATTGACAATAGGAGAAGAATAAATAGATAAACAAATAGACAGATAGGTAAAATAAACATGATAAATAAACAGAAGACATGACAAAGAAAGAAACACACAAACTAAACGCCCCTATCTTGGGTCATGTCACCTGTATAAGGAACAAGGGCGTAGTCTACCTTTATAAGGGTAAAGGGAGCCAGGACGCCAGAAATTCATGAGGGTGAAATGAGGGGAGGGGGTACCGAGGGTAGGGGGTAGGGTGGGAAGGGGATATGAGGGAGGGGGTGAGGAGGGGGGGTGAGGAGGGATGGGGGATGGGACTATGAGGGAGGATAAGAGGAGGAGGGGGGGGCGTATTGAGGGTGGGAAGGGGCTATGAGGGAGGAGAAGAGGAAGAAGAGGAGGGGGGGGGATTGAGGGTGGGAAGGGAGCTTTTGAGGTATGGGAGGAGGGAGGAGGAGGCTGATTTGTGGGTTAGGTTGGTTGGCCGATGGGGTTGGTAGTAGGGTAGGGGGCTATGGTAGGGATGGGGAAGGGATATGAGTGAGGAGAGGAGGGGAATGGGGGGATGGGGAGGAGAAGGGAGGAAGGAAGCTATGGGGAA
The DNA here is from genome assembly GCF_977035675.1 of Penaeus japonicus. Lineage (NCBI taxonomy): Eukaryota > Metazoa > Arthropoda > Malacostraca > Decapoda > Penaeidae > Penaeus > Penaeus japonicus. The sequence continues at coordinate 660 of NW_028235599.1, read as the reverse complement.
TGAATAGGGGGTTATAGTGGATGAGACAAAGGGGAGGGGAAAGGAGGGGAGGGAGGGGTCTATGGGGAATGGGGGAGGGGAGGGGAGGGGGATATGGACATGCTTATGGCCGATGTGTTATGTTGACAGCCTCATATATACGGTCAATGTATACGGATGTGGTGTGTGTGTGTGTGTGTGTGTGTATGTATGTGTGTACGTGTGTGTGTGTGTGTACGCGCGTGTATGTGTGTATGTGTGTACGCCCGCGCGCGTGTGTGTGTGCGTGTGTGTGAGTTATTCATACACTTATCATCCTACCTGTATAGACACATATATTTACACCCACAGCATAAACTGACCACAAGTTGAATTAGCGAGGAGATACAAAGAAGAATGTTGGCAGAAAGGTGGCAGGGGATAGCAGGTGGAAGAGAGGTGGCAGGAAAAGAAAGGAGAAGAAAGGGGCACACAAAGAAAGGTGGCAGAATGATAGCAGGTGGCAGAAAGATGGCAGACGATGGAGAGGTGACAAAATGGCCCCATCTCACAGCAAGCAGATGTGATGGAAAGTGATGGAAAGAAAGTGCCAACACACAAGGTACTATGAGTGGTGTGTTATGCGATTTTGTGGCGTATATCAAAATGTTTGTCGAAATCATTTTAAAATAAATTCTTAAA
>NW_028235598.1:0-6339 GCF_977035675.1 Penaeus japonicus | reverse complement strand
TCTAATATCTAATATTTAATATATATTTTAATATGCCTTTTAAGCAATTTTTTACAGGTTATATCTTTTGGATTTTTTTTCTGGCAATTTTTTTTTCTCGCAATCCTTTTGCCTTTAAATAAACGGAAAATCAGACTGCATTAATTGTAATCCCATTTCATTATCAAAATGGCGATTTTTTTCCGGATGTAATTTATTACTGCATATTTTTTCTTGCTCCTTTTCTTTTCTTCTCGCATCCTTCCTTTAAATATACGAAAATAGCGCATTTACTGTAATCCATTTCATTATCAGAATGGCGAATTTTTTCAGGATCGTATATATTAACATGCATAGTTGTTCCTTGCCACCTTTTTTTCCTCGGTAAATGTATTTTTTCAATTCCTTAATTCTAAATATCGAGATATCAAATATAATTTTTGATGTATTTTTAATATGCCTTTTTAAGAGCATTTTTTTTCAGGATTGTATATATCGTATATTTTTCTTGGCACTTTTTTTTCTCGACAACTCTTTTTCTTAAAATAACGAAAATCAGCGCAATAAACTTTGTAATCCCTTTTCATTTTCAGAACGGCACTATCGTGATTTTTTTCAGGATCCGTATAATTTACTTGCATTTTTTTTTCTTGCACCTTTTTTCTCGGCAATTGCGTTTTCCTTTAATATAACGAAAATCAGAGCATTTATCTGTAACCCTTTTCATGTATCAGAATGGCTCTAAACCGTGTATTCTATTTGTATATATCGCTTTTTAGAGGATCGTATATATCAAATTGATTTTTTTTCTGCACCTTTTTTCTCAGCATGCTTTTCCTTTCAATTTTCTATTCTAAATTCTAATATAATATTATATTTTAATATGTTTTTTAAAAACATTTAAACATTTTTTCAGATCGTATATATTATTTACATATTATTCTGCATATCTTTTTTCTCGCAATTGTTTTTTTTTTTTTCCAATTCCTTTATTATTCTAATATCTAATATATAAATTATATTTTAATATGCATTTTCAGTATGTATTTTAACCTTGTTTTCAGGATCGTATATATTTTTAAGCATTTTTTTCAGGATCGAGTATATACTTTTTTTTTCTTGCACCTTTTCTTCTTCGCAATTCCTTTTTCCTTTAATATTATGAATATCAGCGAATTCAACTGAATCAGTTCATTATCAGATGTCTAACGTGCATTTATTTTTCAGGATCGTATATATACCTGCTATTTTTTTTTGCACCCTTTTTTTCCCTCGTAATTGATTTTTAAATTTTCTTAATTCTAATATTTTAATATCTAATATATATTTTAAATTGTTTTTTAAATATCCTTTTAACCCAATTTTTTTTCGGATTGTATATTTTGAAATTTTTTTTTGCACTTTTTTTTTTCCTGCAATTCCTTTTTCCTTTAATATAACGAAAACAGGGGCTTTTAAACTGTAATCCATTTCTTTTTCCAGAACGGTTTCAAACGGTTTTTTTTTCAGGATGGGTATATATTCTTTCATTTTTTTCCCTTGGCCCCCCTTTGTTTTTTGGAATTTTCTTTTTTTTCACTTCCTTATTCTAAATCAAAATATATAAATTTTATTTTAATATGTTTTTTAATATCCTTTTAAGCTTTAAATTTTTTCTTGGGGGGGGATGGGGGTGGATTTTTAAGAAATTTTTTTCAGGATGATTATATTGCATTTATTTTTTCTTGTCCCTTTTTTTTCTCGAAATTTCCCTTTTTTCCCTTTTCATATAAGGGAAAATCATCGCGTTTAATGTAACCCGTTTCATTATCAGAATGGCTCTAACGTTTTTTTAAATTATATATATCTTTTTTTTCAGGTTTCGTAATATAAAAATAGATTTTTTTTTGGGTGCACCTTGTTTCTCCCCAATTGCTTTTCTTTCATTTTTATTCAAATTATCAAATTTTTAAAATATAAATTTTAATATGTATTTTTAAAATCTTTTTAATTTTTTTTTCGGGACGTTTTATATTATTTACATATTTTTTCTTGCATCTTTTTTCCCCCGCAATTGTTTTTTTTCCCAAATTTCCCCTTTATTCGAATATCAAATTTTAAAAATTTATTTTTTAAAAAATGCTTTTTCAAAAAGTATTTTAACCCTTTTTTTCGGATCTTTTGGTTATTTTTTTTTTTTTCCCTTGCCCTTTTCTTCTCGCCCTTCCCTTTTTTCCCTTTAAAATTTTAAAGGGAAAATCACGCATTTAACTGTTTTTAAAATTTCCATTATCAGAATGGCTCTAACGTCCCAATTTTTTTTTAGGATCGTAATATTCCCTGCATATTTTTTCCCTTGCCCCTTTTTTTTCTCGTAATTGTTTTTTTTCAATTCCTTAATTCTTAAATCTTTTATCTAATTTTATATTTTGATATGTTTTTTTAATATCCCTTTTAAAACCCCTTTTTTTTCAGGATTTTTTGATTTTGTATTTTTTTTCTTGCATTTTTTTTTTCCCGAAATTTCCTTTTTCCTTTTTTTATAACGAAAATCAGCGCATTTAACTGTAATCCATTTTTTCCCAGAACGGCTCTATCGTGAAATTTTTTTTCAGGATGGGATATATTACTTGCTTTTTTTTTCTTGCACCTTTTTTCTGGGGAATTTTTTTTTTTTCATTTCCCAAATTATTTTTAATATCTAATAATAAAAAAAATTTTAATATGTTTTTTAAATTATGCCTTTTAACCCATTTTTTTTTTTTTCCAGGATCTAAAATTTTTAAGCTTTTTTTTTTTCCAGGACGATATATTGCATTTTTTTTTCTTTTTCCCTTTTTCCTCGAAATTCCCTTTTTCCTTTTCCCTATAACGAAAATCATCGCGTTTAACTGTAATCATTTCATTTTTCAGAATGGCTTACCGTGTATTTTATTTTTTTTTTTTCAGGATCGTTTTTTTTTTTTTTTTTTCCCCTTTTTTTTTTGAAATTTGTTTTTTTTTCAATTCCTTTATATTTTTTTAATATGTTTTTTTAATATGGCATTTTAAAAAATTTTTTTTATGGAAACCTTTTTTTCTTGAAATTTTTTTTTTAAATTTCCCTTTATTCTAATACTTTTTAAATTTTGCATTTTAAGTTTTTTTTTTTCTTTTTTCTTTTTTTTCAATTTTTTATTCTAATTTTTTAATATATAATAATTTTTAATATGCATTTTAAGCATTTTTTTTCGGGAATATATATGTTGTTTTTTTTTTTTTTGGCCCCTTTTTTTTTCGAAATTTGCTTTTTTTTTTTTTTCAATTTTCCCAAAATTTTTTCCCAAATTAAATTTTCAATATGTTTTTTAATTTTTGCATTTTAAAAGCATTTTTTTTCAGGTTTCATTATATTGCAATTTTTTTTCCCTTTCACCTTTTTTCGAAATTGTTTGCGTTTTCCTTTTTTTATAACAAAAATCAGGCATTTAACTGTAATCCGTTTCATTTCAAAAAGGCTCTAACGGTATTCTATTTTATAAAATCTTTTTTTTTCAGGATCGTAATATAAAAAAAATTTTTTTTTTTTTCGTGAAACCTTTTTTCCTGGGAAATTCCCCTTTTTTAAAATTTTTTATTCATTACAATTTAAATTTTTGAATATGTATTTTAAAAATAAGCATTTTAATATCTTTTTTAAGCATTTTTTTCAGGATGGGTTTTTAAAATTTTTACATTTTTTTAACTTTGCTTTCTTTTTCCCCCCAATTTTTTTTTTTCCCAATTCCTTTTTAAAAAATATGTAATATCTAAAAATATATTTTAATATGCTTTCAAAATTTTTTTTTAAGCATTTTTTTGGGAAACCGGGTATATTATTTTTTTTTTCTTGCACCTTTTCTTTTTCGAAATTCCCTTTTTTTTCCCTTTAAAAACAAAAAATCAGGCATTTAAACTTAACCCAATTTCATTATCAGAATGGCTCTTCGTGAAATTTTTTTCAGGATCGTATATATTTCCCCTCAAAATTTTTTTTTTTGCATTTTTTTTTCTCGAAATTTGAAATTTTTTAAATTCCCTTAATTCAAAATATCAATATCAAATATATTTTTTGGGATATGTTTTTTTAAAAGTCCCTTTAACCCAATTTTTTCAGATTGTATTATTGTTTTTTTTTTTTCTTGAAAACTTTTTTCTGGGCAATTCCTTTTTCCCTTTTAATATAACGAAAATCAGCGCTTTTTAACTGTAACCCTTTTCCCATTTTCCCCAAAACGGCTCTATCGTGTATTTTTTTCAGGACCCCGTAATATTACTCTTTTTTTTTCTTCCCCCTTTTTTTGGGAATTGTTTTTTTTTTAAATTCCATTTTTTTAAAAAACAAATTATATAAATTTATTTTTAAATGTATTTTTTTTATCCCTTTTTAAAGGCATTTTTTTTTTTTTCCCTCAGGACGATAGATTTTAAAGCATTTTTTTTTTCAGGACGTATATATTGTTTTTTTTTTGGGGGGGGGTTTGGGGGGGGGGAAATTTTTTTCGAAATTCCTTTTTCCTTTCAATAACAAAATCTTCGCGTTTAACTGGAATCCGTTTCATTTCAGAATGCCCTTAACGTGTATTTTAAATTTTTTTTTTTCAGGTTCTATTTTTTTTTTTTGCCCCTTTTTTTCCCCCTTGGGGCCAATTTTTTTTTTTTTTAAATTTCCCTTTTTAAAATTTTTTAAAATTGGTTTTTTAAAATAGGGCTTTTAAGCATTTTTTTTTGGCCCCCTTTCTTTCTTGAAATTTTTTTTTTAAAATTTCCCTTTTATTCTAATATCTATCTAATGAAATTTTAAGTATTTTTTTTTCTTTTTTTTTTTTAATTTTTTTTAATTTAATTTTAAAAATATAATATTTTTTTTTAATAACCCATTTTAACTTTTTTTTTTTCAGGTTTCATATATGTTGAATTTTCTTTTTTTGAAACCTTTTTTTCTCGCAATTGCTTTTTTTAAATTCCTTTTTTTAAAAGGTTTTTAACTTTAAATATATTTTTTAATATGAAATTTTAATGTGCTTTTAAGCATTTTTTTTCGGGGTCATATATATTCCCTTTTTTTTTTCTTGCCCCTTTTTTCTGCCAATTGTTTTTCCTTTAAATAACGAAAACAGGGGCATTTAACTGAAATCCCCCTTTCATTACCCGAAGGGGCTCAAAAGTGATTTTTATTTTTTATATATCTCTTTTTTCAGGATGGGTATATATCAATAGATTTTTTTTTCGTGCCCCTTTTTTTTCTCGCAATTGCTTTTTTTTTCAATTTTCTTTTCTAATATCTAAAAATTTTAATATTTTTTTAATTTTTGTATTTTTAAAATTTCATTTTAACATTTTTTTTTCGGTTTGGGATTTTTTTATTTACCATATTTTTTTTTGCATTTTTTTCCGAAAATTGTTTTTTTTTTCCCCAATTCCTTTTTTTCTAATATTTAAATATATTTTTTTAATATGCATTTCAATTTTATTTTAAGCTTTTTTTTCGGATCGTGTATATTACTTTTTTTTTTTTGCTCCCTTTTTTCTCGAACCCCTTTTTCCCCTTTAATTTTTAAACAAAAAATCGGGCGCTTTTAACTTTTAACCCCTTTTCATTATCAAAAGGGCTCAACGTGCATTTTTTTGGGGGGGAAATCGTATATTTCCCCTTTGCTTTATTTTTTCGGGCACCTTTTTTTCTCAAATTGTATTTTTTAAATTTCCCTTTAATTCTAATACAAAATTTTCTAATATATTTTTGGGGGTATTTTAAATTTATCCCTTTTTAAGGCCAATTTTTTTTCGGGGTTTGTACAGTTTAAATTGTATTTTTTTTCTTCCCATTTTTTTTTCCCTCCCCTAACCTTTTTTTTTAAAATATAACGAAAACCCAGCGGCCTTTAATGTAATCCCATTTCATTTTCAAAAAAGGATCAATCGGTTTTTTTTCTGGATCGTATATTTTCCGGCTTTTTTTTTTTCTTGCCCTTTTTTCTCAGATTGCTTTTTTTCCCCCTTCCATTATTCAAAATCTAATAAAAATAAAATTTTTTTAATATGTATTTTTAATATGCCTTTTAAGCTTTTTTTTTTTCTTCTCAGGTTTTCGTATATATTTTTAAAAAGGCTTTTTTTTTAAAGGATGAATATTTCTTTTTTTTTCACCTTTTTTTCCCCGGAATTGCTTTTTTTTTTTTTTTTCCATTATTCAAACCCCCCCTAAAAATATAATATATATTTTTTAGTATTTTTTAATACCCTTTTTAAAAACATTTTTTTTTTTTTCCCTAAAGGATCGAAGTTTTTTAAAAAGATTTTTTTTCGGGTTCGTATATATTTGCTTTTTTTTTTCCCCTTTAAAACCTTTTTTTCCCTCGC
>NW_028235597.1:0-8499 GCF_977035675.1 Penaeus japonicus | reverse complement strand
ATTATATATTTATTTATTATATTTATATTGTAAGTATGTATATGTATATATGTGCATGTAATATTTATATATATATATTATATATATATATCTATATATATATATATATATATATATATATTGTATATAATTATATATGTATATAGATTATATATTTATATTTTATTTTATATATATATATATAGAATATATATAATATTATATATATTATATATATATATATATATATATGCAAATTTTATGTGTGTGTGTGGTCTTGCACATATGTATACACAAGAATACCAAGAATTGCCTTTTCATTGCCAGTATCATTTTCTAAACGATAGAAGGATGAAAAAGTTTTGCCATCAACAAGAAAATTTCCAACACCAATAAAGCAACTACACAACCACATACCTAAGTACAAGAAGCATAACACCAACATGCAGAGGCAGTCGTGTTGTTTGTAACTAACTGTATATTTTTTCTTAGTGTTTTATTCATCGATTCTGAATGGTTCGTCTTCATTTTTATTTATATTTTGATTTAACACAGCGTATTAGATACATTGTTAAGCGTGGTTAGGAGTTATCTGAATCATACTTTTCGAAAAGGAGTAGTTATGGTTTGTTTTCTGAATGATTGTTAGATTTTAAAATATTTCAGTTTTCATTATTATGGTCTCATACTGTTTATTTTTCGATGCACTCAAATTATAACTCAAATTTCATTATTATCCTTACTTCTTTTTTATCAACAGACTTTTTGTTGTTCTTGTTAATGTCATTTCAAAATGCTATATTGATAACAGTCATCTTTTTGTTAATATGTTTGTTTTTCTTATTATCTTTACTATTAGACACCATCATTATGATCATCCCATCGCTCTGCATTATTTTTAAGTATATTTGTTATCCATTATCATTATGCTTTTATATTATTATTGATATTATTATTATTTATTATTATTATTGTTATTATTATTGTTGTTATTATTACCAATAGCGTTATCATTATTACCATTATTATCATGATTATATCATTCTCAGAATTTCTATTAATATTACCAATTGTATTTATTATTGTTATTATCATAATCTTTCATTATCATCATCTTACATGATATTTTTTTGGTTATTGTTATTGTTTAGTGACATTTTCTTTTCATATATCTTGTTCCTTTACCTTAGAGGTATCTGCGTAGTGTTCTAGATATTTCTTTTCTTTTTGAGTGTTTTATGTTTAGGAGTTATATAGTGTGTTGTGTGACAGTGTTTGTGTGTTATGTACACACACCACACACCACAAAATATATATATTCATAAATTATATATATATATATATAATATATTTATATATATATACCTATATATAGTGTTATATACATAATTAATATAAAATATATTATATACATATTATATATATATATATATATATATATATTATATATATTTATAAATATTTATATCATATAATAATATGAACTATTAATTTAATATATATTTAATAACATATATATATATATATATATATATATATATATATATATATATATTTTTTTACTATATCTATAATATATATATTAATATCTATATAACATATATGTATGTATTTGTGTTATTTGTTGATATATCCATATAATTTTATATATATAAATATATCTATATATATATATATATATATATAAATATATATATACCTATATATATGTATGTATTTGTTTATATAAGTAAATATATTATATAATCTATATATCTATTATATACTATATATATATATAAATATAATACATATTATATGTATTTGAGTATATATTTATATATATTATATATATATATTTATATATATAAAAATATTATATTCTATATATATATATACATATACATACACATATACTATAAGAATATGAGTTGTGTGTTGTGAGTGTATAAATATGTTATAATATATATAATATTATAAATATATCTATATAATATTATTATATAAAATATATATATATATACATATATATACACATTATATACTAATATGTATTTGTTTGTGATGTTTTTTATTAATTTGTATGTGTGTGTGTGTTGAGTTTTGTTTAAATGTAAATAATATAATCAAAAAATCTATATATATAATTCTTATATCATCAATATATATATATCTCTATCTCTTTATTCAATATATATATTAAATATATCTTATACTATATATATATATATGAGGTATGTGTTTTTGTGTGTGTGTGTGTTGTTGGATGTGTGTGTGAGGTCTGTCGTGTGTGTATTTGTGAGTGTATTTGGTGTGTGTGTGTGTGTGTGTGTGTCAGTTGTGTTGTGTTTGTGTGTGTTTGAGTTTGTTTGTGTGTGTGTGTTATATCTCTAACTTATATATATATATATATATATATATTTACATTATATAAAAATATATCTTTGTTTGTGTGTGTGTTGTGTGTGTATATATCATATATATATATATAATATTATATTAAATCTATATATATCTATATAAAAATATGTATATTATATATATATATATATAATATATATTATATATATATATATATATATATCTATTTATATCTATACAAATATTTATTACATATTATATATATTATATATTATTATATATAATATATATATATATTATATACTATATATATATATATATATTATATATATATATATCTATAAATATTTATATATATATAAAACCCACACACACGTACCACACACACATCTCCCCACACACCACACACACACACACACACACACACACACACACACACACACCACACACTCGTATATATATATATCTATATATCTATATAATATAAATATATATATATATATTTATATATATTTATATGTATATTGAATTTTTAAAATATTATATATACATATTATATGAATGTAAATATATATATATATTATTATTATATATATATAATATGTATATATATATATATATATATCTATATATATATATGCTATATATATATATTATATATATATATATATATTCTATATATATATATATATATCTATAAAAAATATATATATATACATTCATATCTATATGTATATATATATATTCATATACATATATATATATATACATATTATATATATATATATATATATATATTATATATTATATATATTACTATATATATACGAGTGAGTGTGTGTGTGTGTGTGTGTTGTGTGTGTGTGTGTGTGTGTGTGTGTGTGTGTGTGTGTGTGTGGTGTAGTGTGTGTGTGTTTATTCTTATATATATATCTATATATATCTATATCTATATATATATATATATTATATTATATAGATGTATATTTATAATATATAATATATATATATATAATATAGATATATATATATATGTATATATATATCATGTATATATTACATATATTATATATATATATATATATATATATATATATTTATATATAAATATATAATATATATATATATTAAAAATATATATATATATATATATATATATATATATTATATACATCTATTTATATATATTATATATATATAAATCTATATATATTATATTATTTTTATATATACAGATATGTGTGTGTGTGTGTGTTTGGTGTGTTTTTATATTATATATATATATATTTATATATATATTTATATATATATATATATATATATATATATTTAATATATATATTTATATATATATATATATACATATATATGTATAGATATATATATATATATATATATATATATATATATAATATATATATATATACAACTATAAGTAAATATATATATATATATATATATATATTATATATATATATATATATATATACCATATATGATATATATATATATATATATATTATCTATATATAAATATATATTTATATATATTATATGCATATATATATAAAAAAATTATTATCATATATATATATATTATATATATATATATATATCTATATATATTATATATATATATTATATATATATATACATATAAAACACACCACACACACACACAAATATATCTATGTATATATATATATTATATATATATATATATAATATATATATACAATATATATTATATTATAATATATATATATATATATCTCTATATGTTATATATATATAAATAGCTAGATAATAGATAGATAGATAGATTTAGATATATAGATATATAATATATGTGTGTGTGTGTGGTGTGTGAGTGTGTGTGTGTGTTGGGTTGTGTGTGTGTGTGTAACTGTGTGCATTGGGTGTGTGTTGGTGTGGTTTTTGTGTTTGTCGGGTGTTATGTGTGTTGGTGTTTGTGTTGTTGGTGTTTGTTTGTTATGTGAATGCATGGTATCCAGATGCTATTTGCTCAGTGGGATTTTACTCAAGTTAATGTTAACCAACTGTTTTATCACCTTCACTATCACCAAAAATATTTATTTTCTCCTTACTTTTAATTTACAAACCGTTACTCTTCACATTCCTCCCCGGAGGAATTTGTGGTACTTAGATTCCATGACTTTATTCTCCGTCATCATTGATACACTGTTTAACATTCTCCAATTTCTTCAGAGCGTTAAGTCGTTTGAAGGGAACGAATCGTGGAAAGTCGTAGAATCTGAAGGTCGTGGTTGTCGGAATGTCGTCGTTAACTTTTGCACATCTAGTGGGATTCCTACAATACGTAAGGCTAGGCTCTAGCTGGTTGTTTGTTACTTTGTGAAGTAAAAAGAATGTGTGTGTTGTACACATTACTGTATATATTCATGATTTAGCTTGTACTAGAGTATATGTTGATATAGTATATATGTATATATATGTATTTTTTATATATATATATATATATATATATAATTATATATATATATATTATATATGTATTTTATATATATAAATTTATATATATATATTTTATATATTATAATAGATATTATATTATGTACCTATTTATATATATATATATATATATATATATATATATATATATATATATATAGATATATATTTATTATTTATATAATTTAATATATATATTTTTTTATATAGATCATATAAATATATATATGTATAAATATATATTATACATATATATATATATATATTTTTATATAGATATTTATAAATAATATATTTATATTATATATATTATATACAATATATATACACTTATATATCATAGACAATAGCTGTATATAAGCATTATGTATAATATATGGATACCTCTGCACATACCCCATACACAATATATAACACCAGTACGGGACGTGTGCTTGACAAAACGAAGTCACAAGTGTGGGAGGAGGAAGAGGGAGGGATAGGTGGAGGGCAAGCAAAAAAGGCATAAAAAGAGGAAAGGAAGGATTGGATTAAGAATAGGTCTGTTGAAGGGCAGATTGGGTGTTTTGGGGAAAAAGTGATCCTTTTGAGATCATTAGAAAGGATGAGGATTATTGTCCTCTTCGTAGTTTTATATGTTGGATAGGATGGTTCTGGATATAGATTCCAAAAAAGATCAATCCTATATAAAAATTCCTAAAAAAACCAATAGATAAATTCGTTATGGAGGACAAGTTAGGGCGGATAAATTCGAAAGGGAGATGGATTTTTGGCAAAAAAAGGGAATTTAAAAGAAAGAAAAGAAAAAAAAAAGAAAAGGGCAAGAAAAGAAAAAAAAAGAGGGGAAAGGGCGGGAAAGGAGGGGCAGAGGAGAGAGAGGTAAAGTGCTGGGTAGTGATGGGGAGTCGGCTTCCCAAAAACGGGGCATGTGTCGCGCTCGTTGTCTCGAGTTGGCGGTCCTAGAGCCCCCTTTCCCGTTCGGTTTTTGGTATGAGGGGTAGGAGTCCCGATGAGGTAATTCAGCACTCCCACGGTCAGCACCACGTTAAAGGGCCACCAAAAAAATGATGCAGTTAAAGTACGGGGCTGAAAAAATTTAGGGGAAGGTTGAAAAAGGGTTTAAAAAAAAGGTTCGAGTGTTTTTTCTTTTTTTACGGGGTTACTTCATTTACTGAGCGAGTTATTGGGGACGAGGGGGGGAAAAAGAAAGGGGGGGGGGGTTGATATTCCATTTTTTCACTTTGGTCCATTTTAAACATGGGGATCTGTTTTAAAAGGGTTTTCGGGGTTTTTAAATCATTAGAAAAATTTGGGGAAAAGTTTATGTTGTATATATCTAAAGCATATTTAAAAATCACATCATAGTTTTTTTTGTTTTGTTAATACTACAGTTTGACTGTTAAACAAAAGATGCTTCACTTTTATTTATTTATTTATTTTTTTTTTTTTTTAATTTCTGTTTAAATTTTTTTTTTCTTAAAACAATGCCCTTTACCTCTTTCTTGATATATGGTTTTTTATGTTTTTTGTTTTCATCGTTAAAAAGAAAAAATTATAATTTTAAAAATCAGTAATTGAGAAAAGAAGGGAAAAAATGTAATTCGGAAAAGGAAAAAAAAGTAAACCTTTTTGACCCTAATTTCCATTTTTTTCTTTCTTTGGGCTTCTTTTTGGCCCAAAGATGATGGTTTTTCTCATTTAGAACAGTTTATTTTACCCTTTTTGGGGGGAAATTTTGGGGAAAAACTGATTGAAATACAGCGTTTATTAAGCTTTTTCCCCCACGTAGGAAAACCGTTAGTATTCAAATTTTTCTAAATTTTGTGCTGTAAAAGTGACTGTAAAATTTTTTTGATTTAAATTTTTATTACCCCCTTGGGAAAAAGGGTTTTTTTTTTCATCTAATCTTTAAAAAAGGGCGCCCAAAAGGGCAAAAAAAAAAAAATTTTTATAAGGGAAAGGTGACACTTTCGATTGTTTTAAGGGAAAAACCCAAATTTCTAGGAAAAAACCCTTTGTCAAGGGGCTGTCTGTTGATTTTAGCAAATTTTGGGTTAAGGGGTTCAAGTGGTTTTGTCCTTTTAGTGATCAAAAGCCGGGTTTCCCGAACAACGGGTCATTTAAAATGCAATACTTGTATAAAATTAAAAAGTATTTAAAAATGGGAGTAATAAAAATTTCAGGACCCATTTTTCCTAAAAGTATTTTATCCCATTATGTTTATATATTTAAAATTTTTAAAATATATATATACTTTTTATATTTTTTTTTTATATTTATATATATATATATATATATAAATTTTTTATATACATATTTGTATGTATACATGTATATTTGCTTTTGTTTTTATTTAAATTTTTTATTTTATATATTTTATATATTATATAATATATTTTAATATATATATAATTTTTTTTATTTATATATATTATTAAAATTTTGTATAAAATTAAAACTTTTAAAATTTTATATTATATATATTTTTTTATATTATATATATATATATATATTTTTATTCTCACACCCCCATTTATATATTTATTTATATATATTTTTATAAAAATTTTTTTATTTTATATATATTTTTATATTAAAATATTATTTTTATATATATATATTGTATTTTTAAATTTATATAGGGCTTTTAAATACATATTTAAAATAACGTATGGGATTTAAAGTTTTATATGCTTATGGATATATTATATATTTTTTATATAAAAATATATTTTTATTATAAATTTTTTAATATATTTATTATATTTATTTTTATAGGGGATATTTTATATATATTTATATATATATATTTAATATTTTTTATATATATTATAATTACATATATAATATTAAATTATTATTATTTATAGTTATATTTAAATATTATTTATATATTTATATTTTTATTTATTTTATATTTTATATAATACATTTTTTATAAAATAAAATTTTTATATATATTTATTATATTTAATATATATATATTATTTTATTATATATATATATGGGATATATTTATACATATATATATATTTTAAAATTTTTTTATATATTATATAAATATTTACATAAAATATATTTTATATATATTATATTAAAATATAATATATATATTACTATTTTGTATGTATATATATGTATATAAATTTTATATTAAAATATTTATATTAATTTTTAATTATAAATATATATTTATTATTTTTATAAATATATATATTTTATATATTTATTTATATTTTTGTATATATTATTATATAATTTTTATTATATTTATATATTTATATATTATATATAATATATATAATATATTTTATATATATATTATTTAAATATTATATATATATATAAGACTACCCAATCAGTTGTGTGAATATGTTTGATATAAGTATAACAATCCCTATTTTCAAGTGTTCCCTTTTTCTAAAGTTTTTTTTTTTTTTCCCAGCTTTCACTAAAAAGGCGGATTTAAAAAAACCCCAAATGATAACCTCTACACATAACATAATCTTGCCTTTAATCAGCCTTTCCCAGTTTGTGGGACCCGGCCCCGGTCATGCACGAGCGCGGTGTAAGTCTGGGGGGGTGAAAAGGGCTCTATGCCCCCGGTTTCATACACACAGGGGAAAGCTTATGAATACTAGAAAAAAACAGAGATTGGGAAGGGATTTCGGGTTGCAAAATTTTTGA
>NW_028235596.1:20000-22500 GCF_977035675.1 Penaeus japonicus | reverse complement strand
AGAGAGAGAGAGAGAGAGAGAGTGAGAGAGAGAACGAAAGAGAAAGAGAAGAAAGAGATAAAGAGAAAGAGAGAGAGAGATAAAGAGAAAGAGAGAGAGAGATAAAGAGAAAGAGAGAGAGAGATAAAGAGAGAGAGAGAGAGAGAGAGAGAAAGAGAGAGGCGAGAGAAAAGAGAAAGAATAGAGAGAGAGGAGAGCGACAAAAAAAAAAAAAAAAAAAAAAAAAAAAACACCCAAAAAAACGGAAGATCATGCTAAAAAAAAAAAAAAAAAAAAAAAAAAATCCGAAACCACATCCCAAAACTCACCCACAACCGACGACAACCATACGCCACCACCGTAAGCATCCCGCCCAACCAACCAGCGACTCCCCAGTCTTTTACAAGACACGAGTAAGAAAGGGCGAAGGAATTGGACTGGCTTGGCACAGACGAGAGGAGATCATTGTACCTCAAAGGTCGACAAACTGGACCTTCTCGAGATTTTTGCTGAAGATGATGTGGAGGACGTGTTGTGACGTCATTCGTCCACAGGGATCGGGGTTTATTTGATTCTTTGATGTAAGGATTTTTTTTTTTTTTTTTTTTTTTTTTTTTATTATTATTTCGGATGTTGAGTGTATATCTGTTTCTTTGTTGGCGTTTATTTTTTTCTTTTTTTTCTCCTGGTTATCTTTTTTTTGAGATACTTTTCGTGGTCATGTATCGACTATTAATTGCTTTTATATTTATTTCTATTTTTCTTTTCTTCTTCTTTTTTCTTTTCTTCCTTTTTTTCTTTCCCTCTTTCTTTTCTTTTCTTCTGCTTTTCTTTTTTCCTCTTTTTCTTCTTCTTTCTTCTTTTTCCCCTTTTCCTCTTTTTCTTCTTCTTTTCCTCTTTTTCTTCTTCTTTTCCTCTTTTTCCTTCTATTCCTCTTTTTCCTCTTCTTTTCCTCTTTTTCTCCTTCTTTTCCTCTTTTTCTTCTTCTTTTCCCTCTTTTTTCTCCTTCTTTTCTTCTTTTCCTCCTTCTTAGTCATCACTGAGGTTTTCTCGTGACCTTAATTGCATTGTCTCGAAATGTCATTCTCCAGGTTATGCAACATCCGTTCTTGGAGATGTGTTTGATTCACAGAAATTTCTTGCATCGGCGCTACTAGGTCTTTTAAATATTGATATGGTAGGTTGAATATGGTATTGGTCTGCAACTATTGGTCTAAGACATGTTTCCTATTACGTGTATTTTTACCCTATTTTATGTGAGATGTTTTTGTTATCGTGATGATTAATTAGTAAGAGGATCAAACCTATTTTCGCTTATGATAAAGATGATTTACGTAAAATAATTAAACACACACACTAAACACAACACATACACACACACACACACAAACACACAATCCCCCCCGCTCTTCTTACTCTCAAAGTAAAATTAAGCCTACTCTTATAGGCCTTATCACCCCCCTTCCTCCCCTCCTCCTCCCCCCAACCCACTCGCCCACCCACCATACCCACCCACCCGACCACCCGCCCACACGACCCCCCCACCCACTCACCCGCACGCCCACCTAGCCCGCATCCTGTAGACCTCACCCGCTGGGACTCGCTGTATTCGTAGCGGACTCGAGCGAACAAAACCCATCCATCGTTTATCGTGACTCTGTCTGTCTGTCTGTCTGTCGGTGTTTGTGTGTTTGTTTGTGCGTGTGTGGTGGTGGGTGGGTGGGTGGTGGTGGGGAGGAGGGAGAGGGAGTAGTGGTGGGGTGTTCGTCTGGCTTTGGCTTTGTCGTTTCTGGGCTTGTTTCCTGTGAGTTTTTTTTTTTTTTTTTTTTTTTTGTCTGTCTTGCAGCCTATCTGGCAGTCAGTTAGATTCTGCTTATGTTCAAACGGAAATTATCATGACATGACTCAAAATCTCTATCTCTTTCTGTCTCTATCTCTCTCGCATTCTCTCTCTCTCTCTCTCTCTCTTTCTCTGCCTCTCTTTATCTGCCTCTCTCTCGCTTTCTCTCTCTCTCTCTCTCTCTCTCTCTCTCTCTCTCTCTCTCTCTCTCTCTCTCTCTCTCTCTCTCGCACTCTATCTATCTTTATACATCTCTCTGGCTCTCTCTCTCTCTCTCTCTACAATCTCATCAATATATTTATCTCTCTCTCCTCTTCTTATCTCTCCTCTCTCTTCTCCTCTCTCTCTCTCTATCTAATCTAACTACTAAATCGTCTTATCTTGTAGACCTCTCTCTCTCTCTCTCTCATACACACAAACACCCACACGCACATGCAATCAGCTGACAGCCGGCACCACCTTGACTTCAAACCCAGAACACCTCTACTATAAGAAGCAGAGTGAATACGAAAATGACTCATCAAAACTGAATCGAATTACTTCAGACTGTTCCCCCCTCCCCCTCCCCCCCTGCCCCCCACTCCCCATGTTCCCCCCAGTAACCCCCTCCCATCCCTCCCACCACTTCCCTTTTTTCCCTTTCTGCCTCCCTTCCTCCCCCTCTCCCCCTCCCCCTCCTCC
>NW_028235596.1:12500-15000 GCF_977035675.1 Penaeus japonicus | reverse complement strand
AGAGAGATGCAGAGAGAGAGAGATGCAGAGAGAGAGAGAGAGAGTTAACGAGCTGAATATGTGAACGAATCATCTAAAATACCTATAGAACGAAAATGAATCTAAACATTAAACGAAAATTAAACGAAAGTCAAACGAAAATATATATATATATATATATACCATATATATATTATCTATGTGTGTGATGTGTTTATTAAAGTGTGTGTACGATCGTGTGAATGTGTGTGATGTTCGGTTGTGTGGGCGTGTGTGTATATTTATATATAGTATATTATTATATATATTGAATTTCTCTCCTCAATGATTCTTAGTTAAATCTTCATGATCAACATTACCGATTTTATATAGATTATCATTACTGATATAATCGCTGTCATTAATATTGCTCTTATGGTAATGCATCACAGCAATAGGGGTAATTAAGAAAATTATCAAAAGGTCAGTGACTTATATTTCA
Source organism: Penaeus japonicus (assembly GCF_977035675.1). Taxonomy (NCBI): domain Eukaryota; kingdom Metazoa; phylum Arthropoda; class Malacostraca; order Decapoda; family Penaeidae; genus Penaeus; species Penaeus japonicus. Next base: position 14,540 of record NW_028235596.1, on the reverse strand, counting down.
TATTTTACTTTTGATGTGTACGCAGGACACGAATGATATATTTATATCCATATATATATATATAATACATAAATATATATATATATATATATATATATATATATATATATATATAATATATATATTATATATATATACATATACATATGTATCTGTATTATGTATACATATAAATATTATATTATATATATATATATTATATATATATATATATACATATATGTTTACAATATATATAATGTATGTCTATGGATATGTCTTCTGTAAATATATAGGTACAATATATTATTATATATATTATATATATAATTAATATATATGTATTATATATTATATATATCTATATAAGTATATAATAAAAATATATATATAAATATATATATATAATATGTATTATCTATACATTATATATATATATATAATATTATATATATATATGTAAATATATATATAATATGTATATATCTCTGTATATATACATCTATATATATACATAAAAATTAATATATATTCTATATATATATATATATATATATATATATATTTTATATACATATATGTATATATATATTTAATATATATATCATATATATATATTATATATCTCTATATAAAGATATTATATACATAAATATATATATATATATATATATGTGTGTGTGTGTGTGTTTGGCGATTGTGAGTGTGTGTTGTGTTGTGTGTGTGTTGGTTTGTGTAGTGTGTGAGAGGTGAGTGTGTGTGTGTGTGTGTGAATGTCACTCTGTTTAATGTATATCTATAATCTATTATATATATATATATAAATTAAATATATATATATAAAGTGTGTGTGTGTGTGTGTGTTGTGTGGTGTGAGTGAGTGGAGTGTGTGTGTGTGTGTATATATATTATATCTATCTATATATATATAAATATAAAAATATACCCCCCCCCCCCCACCCCCCCCCCCCCCCCCCCCATATATCAATATATATCTATATACATAATACATCTATATATATATATATATATTATATATATATAGATCTATATCTATATATCGATATATCTATATATATATCTATACATCCATCCATAACTATATAATCTTATATATTATTATATATATATATATATATATATATACATTATTGTATAGAGAGAGAGAGAGAAGAGAGAGAGACAGAGAGAGAGAGAGAAAGAGAGAGAGATGAGAGGAGAGAGAGAGACGAGAGAGAGCAGGAGCGAGAGAGAGAGAGAGAGAGAGAGAGAGAGAGAGAGAGAGATAGAGGAGAAGAGCGAGCGAGAGAGAGGAGAGAAAGACGAGCCAGAGAGATGAGACTGCGAGAGAGAGAGAGAGACGAGGAGGACGGAGAGGAGGGGACGAGGAGAGAGGACGAGAGCGACGAGAGAGAGAGAGAGAGAGAGAGAGAGAGTTAACGAGCTGAATATGTGACTGAATCATCTAAAATACCTATAGAACGAATATGAATCTAAACATTAAACGAAAATTAAACGAAAGTCAAACGAAAATACTAAGATGCGACTATTACCATAATTAATATTTTCTAATATTTAATACCGTTTGTTTATTACAACTTTACTGTGTCTAAATGATCGGTGTTATTATCATTATTGAATTTCCTCTCCTCAATGATTCTTAGTTAAATCTTCATGATCAACATTACCGATTTTATATAGATTATCATTACTGATATAATCGCTGTCATTAATATTGCTCTTATGGTAATGCATCACAGCAATAGGGGTAATTAAGAAAATTATCAAAAGGTCAGTGACTTATATTTCATATTTTACTTTTGATGTGTACGCAGGAACGATATCTGTATATATATATATATATATATATATATATATATATATATATATATATATATATATATATATATACGTTTGCATTTTTGTTTCTTCTTCTTTTACTTCTTTTCATTATTATTTCTCTTCTTTTCCACTTCTTCTTCTTCTACTTCTTTTTTTTCTTCTTCTAGCTTTCTCTCTTATTCTTCTTCTTATTATTATTATCATTATCATTCTTGTGTA
>NW_028235596.1:0-2500 GCF_977035675.1 Penaeus japonicus | reverse complement strand
ACAAACAAACAAACAAACACACGCACAAACCCAGCACGTCTGCCCTTGCCAAGCAGACACCCAATCACAATGCCTCTTGTGGGCGGGGCATGATGCTGAAGGAGCCACAGAAAAGGGGCGTGGCTACTTGTAGGGGAACCAGGTGTCAGCCATCTATGCTGCGGATGTAGAGGCGTATGCTGAAGGCCTTTAGGGGGGAGGGGGAGGGGGAGGGGGGGGGGGAGGGGGGGGGAGGGGGCGTGTGGAGTGGAGGGAGGGAGGGAGGGAGGGAGGGAGGGAAAGAGGGAGGGAGGGAGTCTTGTAGAGGTAGCCAAACGGGAGAAGGGGAGGGAAGGGTGGGGGGGAGGTCTTGTAAAGATAGCCAGACAGGGGAAGGGAGGAGGGGAGGGAGGGGAAGGGAGGAGGGGGAGGGAGAGGAAGGGAGGAAGGGGAGGGAAGGGAAGGGAGGAGGGGGAGGGAAGGGAAGGGAGCGGTGGCATTTTTAGGGGAGGGAAGGGAAGGGACGAGGGGGACTTCTATCAAGGGAAGGGAGGAGGGTCAAAGGAGGGGAGGGGGAGGAGGGGGGGAGGGAGGGGAGGGAGGAGGGGGAGGGAGGGAAGGGAGGAGGGGGAGGGAGGGGAAGGGAGGAGGGGGAGGGAGGGGAAGGGATGAGGGGGAGGGAGGGGAAGGGATGAGGGGGAGGGAGGGGAAGGGAGGAGGGGTGGGAGGGGAAGGGAGAGGAAGGGGGTGGAAAGGATTGTTGGTCAGCATTTTTTTTAAAGGAAGAAGGGCAGGAGGAGAGGGAGGGGGAGGGGGAGGGGGAGGGAGAGGGGGGGAAGGGGGGAGGGGGTTTGGTGAAGGTGTGGCTATTGTTATGATGTTATGGCAATGGCGTTAGTAAAGAGCAAAGGAGAGATAGAAGGGAGAGAGAGAGAGAGAGAGAGAGAGAGAGAGAGAGAGAGAGAGAGAGAGAGAGAGAGAGAGAGAGAGAGAGAGAGAGAGAGAGAGAGAGAGAGAGAGAAGACAGAAGAGAGAAGAAAGAGAGAGAGAAGAGAGGAGCGAGAGAGACAGGAGAGAAGAGGAGGAGAGGAGAGAGAGGAGAGTGGGCGAGGATGAGAGAGAGAGAGAGAGAGAAAGAGAGATAGAAGACAGAAGAGAGAAGAATGAGAGAGAGAGAGAGAGGGAGAGAGAGAGAAAGAGAGAGATAGATAGAGAGAGAGAGAGAGAGAGAGAGAGAGAGAGAGAGAGAGAGAGAGAGAGAGAAAGAGAGAGAAAGAAAGAAAAAAGAGAAGAAAGAAAAGCAAGGAAAGGAGAGAAAATAAGAAAGAAAGAAGAAAAAGAGTCAGGAAAGAAAGTAAAAAAAAAAAGAAAAAACAAAGAAAAAAATATCACATCAAACTACATTATATAAAAAGACAAATGAAAACAACAAACTCAAGTAAAGCAAGAACAGCAGAAACAAAGACAGAAAGAGAGAAAGAAAAAGAAATCCAAAACCAAAATATAATTGAATAGATAAAAGAATAAAAAATACACGTAATCGATATAGAACAACCAACCAACCAAATAGCAAAAAAATAAAAAAATAAAAATAAATAAATAAGATAAATAAATAAAAAATAGAGGACAACAAAATAAAGAAAAAAAGAAACGAAACAAAGGATAGGCAGAGCGACACGACCCCTTGCCAGAGACAGCGTTCGGCCTTCCTATCCCCTGCCATTGAGAAGAGCCATTCCTCATCCAAGGGGAAAAGGGCGTGTCTTAGGAGCCTGGCGTCTGTGCAAAGTAAGGTCACGAGAGAGAAAAGAGGAAGAGGAAGAAAGGGAGGAGGAGGTGGAGGAGGAGGAAGGTAAGGAAGGGGAGGTGGTGGAAGGGGAGGAAGGGGAGGAGGAGATGGATGAAGGGGAGGAGGTGGAGGTGAAGGAAGGGGAAGGGGAGGAGGAGATGGATGAAAGGGAGGAGGTGGAGGTGGAAGAGGAGGAGGAAGGGGGGGAAGGGGAAGGGGAGGACAAGGAGGAGGAGGAAGGTAGAAGAAGAAAAGGGGGAGGAGGTGAATGTAGATGAAATGGAGAGGCAAGACGAAAATAAAAGGATGCAAGGGATACAGAGGAGTTTAAGATTTAAAGAAAAAGAAGAGAAGGGGAAGGAAATGAAAAAAAAAGAAAAAAAAGATGAAGACTATCCAAAGAAAAAAAAGGAAAGGAGAGAGAGAAAAAAGAAAAACGAAGAAAAAGAGACAGAAAAGAAAGTAAAAGAAAAAAAGAGAGAGAGAAAAAAGAAGCAAAACATAACACAAAACTACACCAGACAAAAAAAAAAAAAAAGAAAAAAGAAAAGAAAGAAAAGAAACGAAAAAAAAAGTATAACAGGAACAAGCAGAACAATCCGCTGTCGCCATGTTATCGCCCAGGTGTCTTCCAAAAGCCAAGCCCGTAATCACCCGTGGCAGAAAGGGGAGATCTGCAACAAGGTCAGGAAAGGTCAAACGAACCTCCAGCCTGCCATGTGCCATGTATGA
>NW_028235595.1:0-5911 GCF_977035675.1 Penaeus japonicus | reverse complement strand
TGCTTTTTTTGGTTTTGGTTTAGGTGGGGGTGGGTGGGGGGGGTGGGGTGGGGTTGGGTCGGGGGTGATTGGGTTATTTTGCAGGGGTAACTTTACCAAAAGGGGATTTTTATTTATGGTTTGATTTATTGTGGTTGTTTTTTTTCGATTAGGGTTGGTTCGATGATTAACGGGATGAAGTAGGATACAAACACAAGTAATGATTTTTGGGTTTTGGTTATTGTGTAGCGTTTTCTTTTCTCTCTCTCTTCTCTCTCTCTCACTTCTCTCTCTCCTCCCTCTTTCCTCTCCCCTCTCCTCTCTCCTCTCTCCCCTCTCTCTCTTCCTCCTCTCTCTCCCTCTCTCTCCCCTCTCTCTTTTCCTCTCTCTCTCTATCGTATTTTTTTTTTCATTTCGTTTTTTTTTTCTTTTCTTTTCTTTTGGTTTTTTTTTCTTTCTTTTTTTTCTTTTATGATGATGGGGGTGAGCTGTGTGAGTCGTGGTTTCGGAGCATTCTCTTTCATGTAAGGAAAATATTAGTTTTATTTCTTCAAGCTTAAACGAAGATTGAGTAGCTGATAAAATATATGGCACGTTGATGTGCCCAATTGGCACGAACTCTCAAAAACCGAAAATATTTTTAAAAATTCAAAAAAAAAACATCGTAAAACGAGAAGAAGAAACAAAACAATAATGACGAAATCAACCAAACAACCAAAAAGGAAAAAAACAAACAAAAGAGATTTAACCCAAAAAATAACCAAAAAAAAACCCTTTTTCCCCCAAAATAGTTAAAAATAGAAAGGCGAAAGGGGGAATTTAAAGGAAAAAAGGGGGAGAAAAACGAGTTCCCGGTTTTATAAGAGGGTTTCCAACCTTAAGAGGGGAAAAAGGGAAAAACTCAAAGATGACAAAAAATAACCCGTTTGTTTGTTTGTTTCTCTTTGATTTATTTTTTAATTCTATTTTCTTGTTGCGTTGGTCGAGGGTGAGACATAAAGCTGTCTTAGTGGATGGGGTTTGTGATGTAATTGTTTTTTTGTTTTTTTTTTTATTGTTATAAATGTGAGTGCTAGAATGAATGTGATTGTTATTAATTTGTTTGTGTTCTTTTCAATATGTGTGTATGTGTGTGTGTTAGTGTGTGTGTGTGTGTGTGTGTGTGTGTGTGTGTGTGTGTGTGTGTGTGAATGCGCGCATGCTTGTGTGTATATAAAGTATATCAGAGTTGTCTAGCATCTAATCATCATAAAAAGACCATAGATGCGCGCAAAGCAAAATAACCTCAATATACTAAGTAAGGGAATCCGCTCCAAATCTAACCTTTGAAAAGAAAAGAAAAGAAAAAAAAAATCAGCAACATCTAATAAACTTTCAGTAGAGAATTAAAAGAGATTTGCAATCCCAAAACATCAACTGACTTTACCACTTGTTTATGGCGGCAACTGTGTTTATTGTCGTCCACAGCATGCGTTTTGAGAGGAGCCAGATATTACATTTTCATTCTCGAAGTCTCTCTCTCTCTTTCTTTCTCTTTCTCTCTCTTTATCTCTTTCTCTCTCATTCTTGTTCTCTCTCTCTCTCTCTTTCTTTCTCTCTCTCTCTCTCTCTCTCTCTCTCTCTCCCCTTTTCTCTTCTCTCTCCTTTCTTTCTCTTCTCTCTCTCCCCTTTGTTAGGCATTGTTCTATGCCCATTCTGTGTATTTCAATGTTATAGTATGAATAAACATATCAAAATCAAACAATCTCCCCTTTTCTCTCTCTCCTCTCTTTTCTCTCTCTCTCTCTTTCCTTTCTCTCTCTCTCTCTTTCTTTCTGTCTTTAGCTCTCTATGGCTATCTTTTACATATCTATCTTTCTCTCTCTCTCTCTCCTCTCCCTTTTCTCTCTTATCGTCTCCTCTCTCTCTCCCTCTCCCTCCCCTCTCGCTCTCGCTCGCGCTCTCGTCTCGCCCTCTCTCTCCCCTCCCTCCCCTATCCTTCCTCCCTCTCCTCCCTCCCCACCCCCTTCCTCCCTCCCTCACTTTCCTTCCTCCCCTATTTCTCCTCTCTCTCTCTCTCTCTCTCTCTCTCTCTCTCTCTCTCTCTCTCTCTCCTCTCTCTCTCCTCTCTCTCTCCCTCCTCCCTCCCTCCCTCCCCCCTGCCCCCCCCCCCCTCCCTCCTCCCCTCCCCCTCCCTCCCTCCCTCCCTCCCTCCCTCCCACCCCCCCTCCCCCCCTCCCTCCCTCCTCCCTCCCCCCCTCCTCCCCCTCCTCCCCTCCCTCCCTCCTCCCGCCCGGATTTATTAAATTGGCGTGTATAAAAAGTAAATTAGCCATTTGGGCAGCCTAAAGTACGGGGAGGGCGCTAAGAATCGGGAAATGCTTCTGAGGATCAACGTTAAACAAAATTTTAAACACAAGGAAAATTTAGATTATGGCGTTTGGCTTTAAAGGGCGTTGTTTTAGGAAGACCTTGTTTGTTGTTATATTTGTTCGTGAGTTTTTTTTGTTTTGTTTTTTTTTTTCCTCTCATTTGTTTTTGTCGTTGTGGAGAGAGTTATATCTCCGATGGTTATTTTGGCTTTGTGTCATTATCTAAGGTCTCACTTTCTCTTTTTTTCGTTTTATATGTTCTCTCTTTTTTCTGTTTTTCTTTGTCATTATTTTTTCTTTCTTTCTCTTTGCCTTTCTCTTTCTCTTTCTCTCTATCTCTCTTTCTCTCTTTCTTTCTTTCTCTTTCTCTTTCTCTCTCTCTCTCTCTCTCTCTCTCTCTCTCTCTCTCTCTCTCTCTCTCTCTCTCTCTCTCTCTCTCTCTCTCTCTCTCTCTCTCTCTCTCTCTCTCTCTCTCTCCCTCTCACTCTCACTCTCTCTCTCTCTCTCTATCTATCTATCTATATATCTATCTCTCTTTCTTTCTATCAATCTCTCTCTCCGTGTAATTGAATGTATGTGTGTGTGTGCGTGTATGCATGTGTGTGTATTTGTATGTGTATGTGTATGTATGTGTGTGTGTTTGTGTGTGTGTGTGTATGTGTAAAGAGGAACAATTAATACCAACTTTATAACTTTCCCCATTCATCCTCAGCAAATTCAGGATCGTGTTAACACATGTGAGAGCGTTGGTCCCCATGAATTATACGATTATAGGACAGGCTCTTTACTCTTATGTAAATGGATTGTACATACATATCCGAGGCAGCGTCGACTGTCGCAGTGGAGGACGTGTTCATCTCTCGACTGGGAAATGTGTTTTTTTTTTTTTTTAACATTAAGTTTAAAGATCCGTAGGTATGAGGAGGAGACTTAACGTTACGAGGGACTTCATTTGGATCAAGAGACGTTTCGGCGCAGGGAGTTAAATTCGTTAAAAAAAAAGAATAATAAAAAAGAAAAAAAAGAAAAAAGAAAAAATGCGGGAGTATGAGAAAAAGGGGAAATATAAAAATAAATATATAAAAAAGGAGATTCTAGTCTTGTTTTCTCTCTGTTTATGTTATAATGGGTTGAGTACTTTGCTTTAGTGACTGTTACGACTGTTATGGGGGTCTTTTTTAGCGCCGTGTTTCCGCTTTATGTTGGAATAGAAGGGGTTAGGATGCCTGCATAATGAGAGGGCCCCTTCGTAACACCGAAGACAATTTATAAAGGAAGCTTGCACAGCCAACACCGCATAAAACTGTTACGTCGTCCGTCTTGACCTTAATTGGTAGTGCCAAAACAACCATTAATCAACCGAACTTGTTTGTGTTGCTTTTCTTATTGGCGCTTTTGTGTTTGCGTTCGTAGCGTTTCTTTTGTTTTGTATTTGTTTTGTTTTTTGGTTTTGTCTTTTTTGTTTTTTTATATATATTCCTCTTTGATTTTTGTTTTGTCTTTTTTTTATGATAATGTTTCCCTCTATCGGGTTTTTATTTTGGACACGAGACCGACCGACGCTTCTTAATCTCGAGAGAGAGAGAGAGAGAGAAAAAAAAAAGATTATTATGAACTACAACCATTAAAATATATATTCGTAATTGATGTATGCAAATGAGCCTATAAATCATGGACAACCTTTGGTCTTAATTTAACATTCATACATTATACACGGGTAGACCGGGGTGCTTCGCATCTTAAATCGCACGAGAGGTTTTTATAAGCAACCGTCTTTTGTTTGTTCCAGCGGGACGCTCCGGCTGCTGAGGATTTCACGCCTCGATTTCTTATTAGTTTAGAGTCTTTTTTGATGTTCTCGTTCTGTCATCTGTGAGAGTTTTTGTTCTTATCTGCGCTTTATTACTTGTTTTTGTATTTTTTTATCATTTTGATCTTTATTTATGCATTTATTTGTTTATTGCTCTATCTCTCTCTTTCTTTTTTCTCTCTTTCTTTCTCTCTTTCTTTCTTTCTCTCTCTCTCTCTCTCTCTCTCTCTCTCTCTCTCTCTCTCTCTCTCTCTCTCTCTCTCTCTCTCTCTCTCTCTCTCTCTCTCTCTCTCTCTCTCTCTCCCCTCCTCTCTCTCTCTCTCTCTCTCTCTCTCTCTCTCTCTCTCTCAAAATCAATCTCTCTCTCTCTCCCTCTCTCCCTCTCTCTCAAAATCAATCTCTCTCCCCTCCTCTCTCTCTCTCTCTCTCTCTCTCTCTCTCTCTCTCTCTCTCTCTCTCTCTCTCTCTCTCTCTCTCTCTCTCTCTCTCTCTCTCTCTCTCTCTCTCTCTCTCTCTCTCTCCCTCTCTCGCTCGCTCGCTCTCTCTGCTAAGTCGTTTTCATATTCATCCTTTTGATTTATAGGATTTCCCTTGACATGTCCTGTTAATTAACGCTAAATAAAATATTTGTTTACACCTTTTAGGAATAAATAAATTATTGACGCATTAATCACTTCTATCTTAACAAAATACGATAAAAAAAAGACCATATCATATGAAAATCAGGTGCATTGTAATTCATCTCATTGTAATTCCCACACACTCTCTTTCGTACGTTGCCTTCAGTCTTCATTAACTTCCCCATCATTACAATTATGATTACAATTACAATCATAATTTTTAGCTTCATTGATCACCCGAGAGCATCGCCTCCCTTCGTGTTTTCGGCGACATCTCGGCCATTAGCATCAGGGCCCACGGCGTAAGAGTTTTACGCAAAGTCGTCGACCGAAAATCGCGCCCATAATAATACTCGATCATAATTCGCCGATTTTGAATGGTAGCCTTCGGGACGAGCTTCCAACTTGACCTTTGACCTCTTCTCCTATCCTATCCTCTCCCTCCCTCCCTCCCTCCCTCCCTCCCTCCCTCCTCTCCCTTTCTCAGGCATTCACGTATTTGTATGCGGTGATGACTGGGGTTGCCGATGTGGACAGAATGAAGTGAGACCAAATAAATAAGAGAGGCGATGCTTATTTATGCTTGCGTGCGTGCGGGTGTGTGTTTGTATCTGTTTATGTGTCCGGTGCGTATGACCTGTTAATGTGTTTGTCTTCACACCTGTGTTTGTCTCTTAGTTTTGTGACGTCCATCCGTAATGAGTGTAATTATGATTATAGGTGAAGTCTTGTTTATAAGAAGAATAGTAAATACTCTTCTACTGTTCCTAGCTTCTAGTTGTTACGGTTTCATTCCCTGCTCTCTTCTAGGTGGTATACGGTGCTAGATAGTATCATAGGCTCTTATCTAGTGCTATACTATGTTGCATGAATACTATTAAGTAACATAATGCATGATCACTAATTTCCGACGACGTGTATGTTCCGCTTGCATATTGCACTAACAGCTGCCTCTACATGCTGGTAACTGGTTGCATATTATCTCTGTAGTATATGGCTAATTATGTAAAATGAATAGATGTGAATATGAGACAGAGAGAGAGAGAGATAGAGGGAGATAGGAGGAGAGAGAGAGAGAGAGAGAGTGAGAGAGAGACAGAGAGAGAGAGAGAGAGAGAGTGAGTGGACAGACGGAGAAGTGACATGAAGGG
>NW_028235594.1:0-6892 GCF_977035675.1 Penaeus japonicus | reverse complement strand
AACGGGAAATTTCATCATCTTATTTAATCTATTGCCCCATCATCGTTATACCCACACAAGATTGAGGCCACATCAAGACTAATAAAAATCTCCTGCTTTCGTAATTCAATACCTTTTGATACATTCCGTGGGATCATCGAGTGTGAGGTCATAGGAGGGGTCTTGTCCAAACAATTACATAACCCGAATTTCATGTCGTTAGTAGTAAATGCGAAAACAAGACGCTGTTCAAAATTTTTTTCAGCACCCAAACACTTTTATTTCCACAAGCACACGAAACCCACACAGACACATATGTGTGTGTCTGTGTGTGTGGTGGTGTGTAATAATATTATATTATATATATAAATAAATATTTTATATTTAATATATATATATATATATATTATATATATGATATATATGTGAATATAGATCATATATAATACATATAAAATATACATATATTATATATAAAATATATAATATATATATAATATAATACATATAAATGTATAATAATGTATATATATGTAAAATTTATAATATATATAATGTATATATATAATATATTTATAATATAAATAATGCATATACGTGCATAAATATATGTATTTTATATATATATAAAAAATATATAATATATATATATATATGCAATATATATATATAATTATAATTAAAATATATATATATAATAATATATATATATATGCATATATATATGCAATAAAATATATAATATATATATATATATATAAATAATAAAATAAATATATATGTATACATAATATATATAAATTATATACATATAATAAAATATATAATCCCCGATAATATATATATACATATAATATATAATATTAATATATATATTATAAAATATATATATAACATAAATTTAATATATACTGTACAATTATAATATATATATTATACATTTATATATATTTAATAATTACATATGAATAATATTGTGTATATATATGTATATTATAATTTATATATATATACCACACACACACCAACACACACCACAACAACACACACACAACACACACACACACATATATATAATTAAATATATAAAATATATATATATTAAAAATTAAAATATATTTTAATATAAAATGTGTGGTAATATATGTATATATAATATACATATATTACATATATACATATTTTTATATATACCATATATAAGTATATATATATATATATATATATATATATATATATATAATATATATATTATATATTGAATATATATGTGTGTGTATATAATGTATATATATGTATATATATGTATATATAATATATATAAATAAGTATATATTTATTTCATATATATATATATATATATATATATATATAAAATATATATATAAAATTGTATATATATATATTAAAATATATATATATATATATATTAATATATAATATATAAGTATAAAAACATATATATAAATGCATATATATATATAATATATATAATATATATATTTTATATATGTATAAATATATAAAAAATATATATATATATATATATATATATATATAATGTAAAAATATATACAAAATTATATTATAATTATATATAATATATTTTTTTTTAAATAAAAATATATATATAATATAAATATTTAAAATTTTATCTTATATATATATAAATAATTTTATTATATATATTAATTATATATATATATATATTATATATATAAATATAATATTATATAATATATATATATATATAATAAAAGTATTATATATATATATTATATATAAATATTATATATATATAAATATAATAATATATATATTTATAATATATTTATAAATATAATATATATAATATATATATATTATAATAATATTATAATATTTAAATTAATATATATATATATAAAATATATATATATTATATATATAATATTTTTTTTAAAAAAATTTGATATATATATATATTATATATATATAAAAAAAAATATATAAATAAAATATACCTATAAAAAATATATATAAAAAATAAATATATATAATAATAACAACAAAAAAAACAAAAAAAAAAAAAACATATAATATTTTGTTTTATTATATATAAAAATATATAAATATTTATATATATAATATATATATATTAAATCCAATACATATGCTAGTATATATATATATAATTATATTTTATAATATATATATAAAATAATAATATATTATATAATAGGTATATATATATATATATAATATATATATATATATTATATAATATATATATATATATATATAATTATATATATATATATAATATATATAAATATATATATATATATAATATATATATATATTATATATATATATAGGTTTTATATATTATATATATATATATAACTATAATATTATAAATATATAATATATAAATATATAATATAATATAATAATATATATATATATAAAATATTTTTAAATTATATATATAAATGAATATAAATATTATATATATATATATATTAAAATATATATAATATAATATATATAGAATAAATTATATATAATAAATATATATAATATATAAATATTAATATATAATATATATATATATATAATTTTTTTTTTTTTGGGGTTTTTTTTTTTTTTTTGGGGTGTTTTTGGGTTTTATTTAATATAATAATAAATATATATATAATTATAAAAATATATAAATATATTATATATAATTAAATATTATTTATATAATATATAAATAATAATAAAAAAATAAAATGTAACAAAAACAAAAAATATATATATATATATTTAAAATATATATATATATATATATAAATATATAAAATATTATATATTTTATTAAAATATATTTATAATAAAATAAATATATTATACATCATATAATTTTAAAAATTTTTTAATTATATAAAAAAAAAAAAAAAAAAAAAAAACTATATATATAATATATAATTTTTATATTAAATATATAATATATATAAAAAATTAATTTTTATTTTTTTTATAAACATAATCATATTAAAATATATAAATAATAAAATATAAAAATATATAAAAATAAGTAAAAATTTATATATATTTTATATAATTATAAATAAAATATTAATATTTATAATATTTTATTTTTAAAAAAAATATAATAAATATATACATTTTATAATAAAAAAAAAAAAACTAAAATTTAAAATTTAAATATATAAAATATATAAAAAAAATAATTATATATTTACACAACAAAATAAAAAAAAACCCAACCACACAAACAACAACATACAATAAAATAAAAATATAATAATAAATTATTAATAAATAATAAATATATATATATAAATATAAAAACAATAATATAATAATATAAAAAATAATAATTTATTATTATAATTTTTTTAAAAAAAAAATATTATAATATTATTTAAAATATATATATATAGAAATAAAATTTTTAAAAATAAATAGGGTAAATATATAATATTATAAAATAAAATTTAATAATAAAACATATTAAAAATTAAATATTTATATTTAAATTTTTAATTAAATAATTAAGGAAAATTTTAAAACCCCTAATAAAAATAAAAAATTTAAATTTAAAATAATAATTTTACCATTTAAAAAAAAACTAATAAAATATAATATATATTATAAAAATATTATGTATATATATATTATATGTCCATATCATAGATACTTGTATACCCCCACACACACACACACACACTCACACATATATATATATATATATATATATATTGATATATATATATATATATATATAAGATATATATACATATATATATATAATAATATATATATAATACATATATATAATAATAATATATAATATGTGTGTGTGTGTGTGTGTGTGTGTGTGTATACATGTATATCTATGTATATGGACATATAATATATATATACATATATATATATATATATATATATATATATATATATGTATGTATATATGTATTTATTTGTAAATAGGTAAAATTCCATTACGGTTTGTAAGGCGACTGGTTAGACAATTTTTTTAGCGGGTCGTGTAGTCTAGCGGATTCAACACTTTGCCTGTCAATCTGACGGCAAAGGTTCGAGTCCCGGTCAGGGAGGTAAAATTGTAATTCATATAAAATGAGGTTACGGCATTCTACATCTTTCATACATTGTATATAAGATAAAATATAATATAATATATATATATATATGTATATATATATATATTTACACAAATATATATATGTATATATATACATATGTATAAACATGTATACATATTTATATATATATACATATGTATAAACATGTATACATATTTATATATTTACATATATATACATAGATTGACAGGCAAAGTGTTGAATCCGCTAGACTACACGACCCGCTAAAAAAATTGTCTAACCAGTCGCCTTACAAACCGTAATGGAATTTTACCTATTTACAAATAAATACATATATACAGACCTATATATATATATATATATAAATACATACTATGATATATATATTATAGGTCCCATATACATAGATACATGTATAACACAAACACACACACACAACACACACACAACACATAAATATATATATAGAATATATATATATATAATAATATATATATATAGATATATATACAATATATAAAGATATATATAATATACATAATATTAGTATATATATATATAATATGTGTGTGTGTGTGTTGTGTGTGTGTGAGTATACATGTATATCTATGTTATATGGACATATAAAATATAATACATATATTATATATAATATAATATTATATATATATATGTAATTAATATTGTATTTATTTGTAAATAGGTAAAATTCCATTACGGTTTGTAATGCGACTGGTTAGACAATTTTTTTAGCGGGTCGTGTAGTCTAGCGGATTCAACACTTTGCCTGTCAATCTGACGGCAAAGTTCGAGTCCCGGTCAGGGAGGTAAAATTTGTATTTCCATATTAAAATGAGTTACTGCATTCTACCATCTTTCTTACATTGTATATATATATATATATATATATATATATATATATATATATATATATTTACATATATATTCATACATATATGTGTATATATATAAATAAAATATAATATACATATATACACATATAATCAAATATACACACACACATACACATAAACACACACACACACACACACACACACACACATATATATATATATATATATATATATATATATATATATATATATATATATATATATATATACTGTATCTAAATTACCAAATTATATTCGTTGACATACTGTTTATATCATATAAGTAAAAGAATAGAATGCTTTTTCTTAGTTGTGGTTTTATGCTCGTATTGATAAGATATCTAGATATTCTCGTAGTTTCTTCTTTTTCCTTTTCTTATTCTTCTTTTTCTTCATCATCCTCTTTTTCATTTTTTTTCTGTATTTGCATCATCGTCATCTTCTTTCTTCTTCTCTTTTATTCTTCTTCTTATGATTATTATCATCACTATTATTCATCTTCTTCATCTTTTTTTTTCTTCTTCTACATCATCTTCCTCTTCTTTTCCTTCTTCATGTTCTTCTTCTTCTTTTCTCCCCTCTGTTAATGATCGTTTTCATAATGATTCCCCTCGCCTTTACAATCCTATTGAGTCTCACGTGCGTCTCTATAAAACAAACATATATGACGTAAGAAGATATTTGCAATTCTGCAAACTCATGTCCTCACCTCGTCCTTTTTTTTTTTTTTTTTTTTTTTTTCTTAATATTGAAATACATATTCTTAAACATGTGATGCGCCGGGGAAAATATCGGACAGTAATTTGTTCGCATTTATTTTCTTTAATGACTGATAGAATAAACATGCTAATGAAACTTTCTCTATCATTTATGTATAAAAGAAATGCACACTGTTTATACTTCTCCATCTATCAATTGTCAATTTCTTTGCTACAACATGTTTAGACATTTTTATATTACCGGACTTATCAATGCATGATGCAACGTAACTTTCGCGTGCAAACAGCCGTAATTGCAAGTAGAATTGGGAGTAAACTTTCATAAGTATGGTTCAAACATCCGAAACTTATTTTTTTTTCCTATTTTTCACGGTGCTATATTTATTAATGTTTTGGGAAAAAAAACAGGCAGATATCTGAAAAAAATACTTCTTCAGTGCTTTCGTTTTTCTGTGTTGAGTGCTGTGTGCTTTATGCTTGCGTGTGTATGTGTGTGTGTGTGTGTATGTAATATATTATATAAATATAAATCATATATATCTATAGATATAATATAAAATATATAATATATATGTATATATATATTCATATATATAATGTATATACTTTCTAACAACACACAACCATACACACATATATATGTATATATAATACAAATAGATACATAACATAAATATATTATATATAATATATATATATCTAAATATATATATATAATATATATATACGATTTGTGTGTGTGTACATAATATACATAACGTATGTATATATATCAATATATATATTTATATATAGATATATATAGACATAATATAATATATACATATATATATACATTACATATAGTGAGAAGATGGTAAATGCAGTAACGCAATTTAATATTATAAAAATATTTACACCATGCCATGTACCCCATCTAACTGGCCCTAATTGTATCTTGTTGGGTGTAACATAACACATATTATGTATATACCATTACATATATATATATAATAGATATATATATAAATATAATATATATAATGTAATATATACATATATTCATACATACATACACACACACACACACACATCACACACACACACACACACACACGACATAATATATATATATATAATATATATATAATATATATATATATATATATATATTAATGATATTATAAATTATCATAACTGGTTAGAG
>NW_028235593.1:22500-23932 GCF_977035675.1 Penaeus japonicus | reverse complement strand
TTAGGATTTCAGTTATAAGTAAATCAATGTTATTGTTTTTTTGTTGTTGTTTTCTCTAATTTCGTATCTTGACACTAAAATAGATTAGCAGATAGATGTATAAACGTGACAGCGCTTCCAAATACGCTGATTATAAATGTACTAAGTAGCCAGAGAAAGATATCAAACACAAACAAGCAAGCAAAAAAACACATTCATGACATATCAGCTAGATTTTCTTTCAGTCTGACCGCTATTTTCCGAAACTAAAGAGCTTATGTTATAGCATTTTACAAATCCGTAATCAGTATGTTCCCCTTTTCAGAGGATTGCTTCATGGGTTAAGTATGACCAGGAACCTCGATGGGTTTTTGCTTATCCCTGGCTCTCTGTAGATTTTTTTTTTCTTTTATGTTATTAGTAGCAGAATTCTTTCTCTCCCTCTCTGTCTCTTTCTCTATCTCTTTCTCTCCTTGTCTGTCTCTCTGTCTCTCTCTGTTTCTCTCTCTCTCTCTCTCTCTCTCTCTCTCTCTCTCTCTCTCTCTCTCTCTCTCTCTCTGTCTCTCTCTCTCTGTCTCTCTCTCCCTCTCTTTCTCTTCGTTGCCCGAGTCCCCCCCCCCGCACCATCCCCCCCCCACCCCCCCCCCCACACCATCCAAAAACCACAAAAACAAACGAATCTATCTCAACCGAAAAGAGACAACGAGAGGAGAAAACGCGATCCCGATCCGACCAACACCCAAAAACAACCACACCTACACCACAACCACCCCCCAAACCGCGAGACCGAACGTAAGAAAGACGATAGTAACCAGGGGCCCAAGACGCACCAGTCCCAAAACAGCGCGGCGGAGACGCCGCAGAGCGGCGGCGGCCCTCCCGAGGCCGCCCTGTGACGCCGCAGGGGCGGCACCGTGCGGGTCCCATCCCTCCCCTCCTCTCCTCCTCTCTCCACTTCCTCTCTCCTCTCTCTTCTTCTCGTCTCTCTTTCTACTCTCCTCTCTCCCTTCTTTCTCTCTCTCCCCTCTCTTTCTTGTCCCCTGTCCACCCCTCTCTTCTCTCTCTCTCTTCTCTCTCCCTCTCGTTTCTCCCCCCTCCCAACTCCCTTCCCTCTCTCTCTCTTTCCTCTTCCCCTTCTCCCTCTTTTTCTCTCTCCTCCCTCTTTTTCTCCTATCCCAACCCCCCCCCGCTTCTCTCTCTCTACGTCTCTCTCGACTCTCTCCTCTCACTCGTCTCTCTCTCTCTCCTCTTCCCTCCTTCCGTTCTCGACTCTTCTCTCTTCTCACGACATACTTAAGTTTTTTTTAGCTACCCGCCCCATTTAGGCTATTTTCCCACAACTTACGCCCCTGCCCGTTCCCCATATGCCCTTGTCTAAACGTATTCATATCTTCTTCTAATCAAAACAACCAGCAGAAAACAGAAACGGCCATAATTCAGTATTTGCGAAGCG
>NW_028235593.1:15000-20000 GCF_977035675.1 Penaeus japonicus | reverse complement strand
TATATATATATATTATCATATTAAACAAATATATGATATAATATATATATATATATATATATATATATATATATATATATATACTATATATTATCATGAGAAAGATGGTAGAATGCAATAACGCATTTAATAAAGAAATACAAATCCCGGCTACTAACCTAATACACCACGCGACCCACTAAGAGAATTGTCTAACCAGCTGCCTTACAACCATCATGGAAATTACCTATATGCTCTCAGCAGCGCAATGATGGCGAGGTTTGGTTTATACAGAACCACAAAAAAAAAAAAAAAAAAAAAAAAAAAAAACAATTCCCCGTGGGGATACTTGGCAGCAATGAATTTAGAAATTCAAGTCACAAAATACCAGGTTACCAAGGGTTATATCAGTAATTGTGAGAGAAGATGGGCAGGAATGCAGACCATGAATGATCACAAGTAAAGCGCATTATGATATAGAAAATACAATTTTTACCTCCCTGGCTCCATGAGACATTAGAAAAAGAAAAAGCAAAACGATAGATCAAAAGACATGGGGCCCCGCCGTGTCGTGTCTGAGTTACACTATTGATCAGATGTTCGAAGACTTGTCTGAATACATATTTGGAAATTCAAGGAGAGCAAACACCCTTGGCGATCCTACGAGGGGATCGGGGGGAAAAAAAAGGGGGCACGTGTGGGGGGGGTGGAGGGATGGTGGGCCCCACCTAGGAGCCACAAACACATGGATAAAGGGGGCCATACCCACGGTGGAGGGCCCATCATAGAGGGATGGATGGATATGAGGGCATAGGGGGGGGCGGGGGGGGTTGGAGGGCATAGAGGGATATAGGAGTTAGGTAGGTGAAGTAGGAAAAAAAAAAAAAAAAAAAAAGAATGAACGGTGCAGGAGACAATAGAAAGAAACTGAGTGTTGGTGTGGCGTGTGTTTGTGTTTTGTTGTTTGGTAACAGCTGTATTTGTGTGTATGATGATGTGTTTGTTTATGTATGTGTATTTGTCTCTCTGTAAGTGTCTGCATTAATTTGTGTGTCGATCATGATCAGATATGTCCCTGCATGCATGGGTCTCTTTATTGATATGTGTATGTATATGCCTGTGTGTGTGTGCGGGTATACATATGTCTGCATCGGTATGTGTGTGTTTATATGAGTGTGTGTGTGTGTTAGTAAATGCAGGTTTGTGTGTGTGAATGTGTCTAAATCTTTATTTGTGTGTGTGTGTGTGTGTTCTGTGTGTGTTTGTATGTTATAGTTTGTGATTGAAAATGTCTGTGTAAGTGTGTTTGTATGAATTAGATGTAAATGTGTCTGCATCCGGTTTTTTGTTGTTATTTTCTGTTTTTTTTTTTTTTTTTTAGTCCCCAATGTATCATATAGCGGATGAGATGTACCCTGACATATTCATTATTTATAACTGTTCGGAAAGAATGTCCGGAAATCCCATACCTATGTGTGAAGCGATGTGATATAATCTCTTTCATCTTTGGACTTTTTTTCTGATATTTACACAAACACAAACGCCTACAAACTTACACACACAAACTCACACATACACATTACACAAGCAAACACACACAAACACACACAAGCAAGCACCATTATAAAAATAACGCGGAATTACCCATCAAGATATTTCATAACTATGATTTCTTTACACACCACTATTTTCTTCTTTCTTTTTCGTCCATCTCCAACGATGATATCTCACCAGCCTCCGCTATTAGAAAGTGCTGTGAACTCTTTCGGCAGCGTGCGTTTGTGGAATTTCATATTCAAATACCAATAATTTTTTCGCTGCGGCCAGAACCCCCCCACCCCCCCATCCCCCACCCTTTCCGAAGATAATGGTCTCCTAGACGTGATGGAGAAATGATGCGCAAAGACACCGGGTTTTCCGTGGATGTGCAGACAACAATTCATCTGCATACAGACACACATAGATATATATTCATTGATACATATATGTATATATATATATATATATATATATATATATATATATATATATATATATACATATATATGTGTGTATGTATATATATGAATATATATATATATGAAAAAAATATATATATATATATATATATTTATATATATATATATATATATATATATATATATATATATATATAAACATATAAATATGTATATATATTTATGTATATATATATATATATTATATATATTATAGAGAGAGAGAGTGGAGAGGACGCGGGTGGGAGGAGGAGCGAGGGAAGAGAGCATGCGAAGAGGAGTGCCATGAGCAACCGAGAGGGAGAGGAGTTTGAGGCGGAGGAAACGGTGAGAGAGTAGGTGTGGGAGAGAGTGAAGACGACGAACTGATGCAGGAGGAGAGACGGTAGGTTGAGAATGGAGGAGAGAGCGAGAGGAGAGACGAGAGGCGGTATTACTGCTAGGAGAGAGTGGAGAGGGGACGAGAGAAGAAAATTGGATCGGAAATATGAGAGGTTAGGGGGAGGGGTGGGGATAGAAGGAGATGAGCGGAGAGAGAGAGGCGATGAGAGGAGGTGAGAGCGAGGGGAGAGGGAACGTGGGAGGGATGGGGTGCGGAAGAGAGGGGGATAGATGCGAGGGGAAGAGGAACGTTGATGGTGATAGGGCGAGAGGCGAGGAGGGAGGAGGTGAGCGCGGAGCCCAGATTGGAGACCCGATCTTCGGAGTGAGTAAAGCGAGATGATGGGACGGAAGATGGAGAGGGGAGAGGGGAGCCTAGAGAGGGATAGCGGGACTACGATGATGCGAGTGAGAGGTGAGAGTTTGATTGGGGGTGGAGCGAATAGAGGGAGCGGAAGATCGGGGTGAGAGGAGGAGGGGAGATAGAGAGGAGCTATAGGGGAGCGGAGAGATACATGCCGCGAGAGGTGGGCGGATAAGAATGCGAGAGAGGTGGTCGTTGATAGAGAAGGAAGTGAGAGGTGAGGACGGAGGGGAGGAAGAGGGGGAGAGGGGGGGGAGAGAAGGAGAGTTCGGACGAAGAGGGTAGTGAGAGGAGTGAGGATTTGGAGATGGAGAGAGAAGGTGAGAGAGAGAGAGGAGAGAGAGCCTGAGGGAAGAGCGAGGGCGGATGTGGTGGGGAGGATGTGGGGGAGAGAGAGAGAGAAGCACGGGGGGATTGAGGAGTGACGAGAGTGGAGAGAAGAGGATTTGGGACAGAGAGGAGAGAGAGGAGGGGGGGAGGGAGAGAAGGGAGAGGGAGTGGAGGGGGAGTGAGAGATGAGAGGAGGGATGGAGGGAAGAGAGAGTGGGAGGGAGAGATGAGGGGCGGAGAAGTGGAGGAGATGGATCGGGCGAGATGAGGGGAGGATCGAGGGAGAGAGGGATGGAGAGAGCGGCGATGAGGTGTGGAGATAGGGAAAGGATGGGAGAGGGGAAAGGAGGGATGAGGGAGAGATGAGATTAGAGGAAGAAGAAGAGGACGGAGAGAGAGATGGAGGAGAGGAGACCCCTGAGATTGGGAGGAGATGGGGAATGAAGGAGAGGAGCGAGAATGGGAGGAAGAGGGGAGAGAGGGAGAGATCCTGAGAGAGGAGAGAAGTGAGGACAGAGAGAGACGGGAAGGAAGGTGGAGAGGAATAAGGAGAGGAGAGGTCGAGAGGGGGAGTGGAGAGAGGCGAGAGGGGGAGAGAGTGGGGGATGGTGAGATGAAGCTGAGTGGGGGGAGGAGAAAGAGAGGATGTGTGTGTGGGATGGGTACTGGAGCCCCATGAGAGAAGATGAGGTTGCGAGATGAGAATGGTGGGAAGGAGAGTGAGGAGGAGGAGGGAGAGGGAGTGAGAGAGGAGAGAATGAGAGATGAGGAGGAAAGTGAGAGTCTTTGAAGGGGTGAGGAGAGGACGAGAGTGGAGGGAGGAGGAGTTTGGGAAGAGAGGCGAGAGGGGGGAGAGAGGGAGGAGGGAGGAAGGGAGGAGGAGGGGAGAGAGGGAGCATTAGAGGGAGAAATGAGGGGGAGAACGGAGGGTGAGAAGGACAGAGAGGGGGAGAGGAGAGAGGGAGGAGCGAGGAGAAGCGAAGGAGGAGCGAGAAGCCACGTACCAAACAGGAGGAGGAGTGAGAGATTGAGAGGAGGGATAGGATAGGACGAGCAGATTAGAAAGAAGAGAGGATGGGAGAGCGGAGAAATCGAGGAGAGTGGAAGGGGAGACTCGGATGAGTGAGAGGAGAGAAGGAGGAAAGGGAAAAGAGTGAAGAAGAGATAGAGTGAGGATGTGGTTACGGTTGGAGGAAAGGGGAGGAGAGAGCTTGAGGAAGAGGATGATTCGTGGAGAGAGAGAGAGGGAGAGAGAGGAGCCGATGAGGGCGGGAAGGATGGAGATGTGAAGAGAGAAATGGAGGGAGAGAGCAGATGGGAGTGGAGAGGTGTGTAGAGAGAAGGAGGGAGAGAATGAGAGGAGAGAAGAGGAGGAATGGAAGCGGGAGAGGAGGACGGAGGAAACTGAGAGAGGGACGAGACAGTTAAGAGAGATAATGGGGGAGAGAGAAGAGGGGATCGGGAGGAGGAGAGAGTGGGTTGTGGGGGTGAGAGGGGAAGGGGTGAGGGCGAGGTGGGTGGGGAGGGGGAGGGTAGGAAGGGAGAGGAGAGGGGGGGGAGGAGGTTGGGGGTATAAGACGAAGAGGAAGGAGTAGGGGGAGGGGGAGAGGGATGAGAAAGTGGACCTGTGATGGGGGGGAGTTGAGGGGGGAGAGGGGGACTGTGCAGGGAGAGGGAGAAGGGAGGGATGCGAGAGGGGGAAGAGGGGGAGGGGGGAAGAGGAGAGGGAAGAGGGGGGGGGAAGGGGGGAAGGGAGAAGGAGGGAAGGGGAGGGGGGGGGGGAAAGGGGGGGAAGGGAGGGGGGGGGGGGGGGGGGGGAAGGGGGGGGGAAGAGGGGGAGAAGGGGGAGAGGGAGGTTGTTGAGAAGGAGAGGAGGGAGGAGAGTCCTGGGTGAATAGGGGGAGTGGAGGGAAGGGGGGGACGGAAGGGGGGGGGGGAGGAAAGGGGGA
>NW_028235593.1:0-2500 GCF_977035675.1 Penaeus japonicus | reverse complement strand
GTGAAGGCGGAGGAAAGAGAGAGGATGGCGGAGAATGAGGAAAGTAGTAACGGGGAAGGGAACCGGAAGGGGAGGAAAGAGGGGGAGATGGGAGGGGGAAGGAGGTGGTACAGAAAGAAGATATAAGTTCCGATAAAATAGCTGGTGATGAAAATTGCCGTGTGGAGATAAAGAGATCTAAAGTTATGGAGTGTGAAAAATCGACAAAATGAGACGTACGAAAATGAGATTGACAGAGAAAGACCAAGGAAGGAAATGCAAGAGAGAGAAATAATTAGAGAGAGAGAGGGGAAAGAGAGAGAGAGAGAGAGAGAGAGAGAGAGAGAGAGAGAGAGAGAGAGAGAGAGAGAGAGAGAGAGAGAGAGAGAGAGAGTGAGAAAGAGAGTCGAAGAAAGAGAGAGAGAGAGACAGAAAGAGAGACAGAGACAGAGACATAAGACAGAGACAGATACAGAGGACAGGAGCCAGAGACGAGACATAGACAGAGACAGAGACAGGACAGAGTCAGAAGACAGGACAGAGCGGAGGGACAGAGACAGAGATTAGAGGACAGAAGACAGAGGACAGAGACAAACAGTCAGATAGAGCGAAGCGGAGACATCCGAGAAAAGTGACAGGTCCAGACAGCAAAACTTTTAAAAGATGTTTTGTCAGCGGGAGGGAGAGGAAGGAATAAAGCGAGAGAAAGAGAGAGAAGAGTGACGAGAGAGAGAGAGAGAGAGAGAGGAGAGAGAGAGAGGGAGGAGGGGGCGGAGGGGGCATAAGGGAGTGAGTGAAATAGACGAGTAAAGACTTTAAGAGAGCAGGAGAAGAAGAGAGAGAAGAAACTAAAAAACAAAAACCACGTATAGAGACAATATACAAACAAGCGAATACGTATAGTACTCAAAACAAAGAGAAAAAAAAGACACGAAATACGAGAAACAAAAAGAAACAACACAGGGAAATGCGGCAAAAAGGGTGAGCAAATGGGGTGGGGGGGAGGGGGGGGTAGGGGGAGATTGGGAAGAGGAGAAGAAGAGTTCAAAATTTTCCCTCTTCCCAGAGCCGTACGGAGCGAGAGTGGAACCAAAAGAACTCGCATCTTGTAATCACATTTTTTTTCCCCTTTCCCTTCGTCTTTGTGTGACTCGTTCCGAACCTTACCGGAGGGTCTGCCAAAGTCCCCTCGTTCCAGACGTTTTGTGCTCCGGACGAGTCGGGATAACGACTTTTCCGAAAGTCTGGAAGTGACCTGGAGTCCTTGATTCCTAATTAGCAGGATTTTTACTGTTTCGAACGGCCTGGATAATCAAATTCATTCGCTTTAAAGGACTTTTTTTTCTCCTGTTCGGGCCGTGTTGTTTGGCTTTGTACAGACACGTAGACAGATGTACGTACGGTATGGTTATTTATGTGTGTGTGTGTGTGTGTGTGTGTGTGTGTGTGTGTATGTGTGTGTGTGTACTGATAATAATGATCATAATAACCAACCTCATTCGTCATTAGCTTCAAAAGTAGGAAAGTAACGAGATAGTAATGATGCCAGGAACAATAAGAACGCAAATAATGTGGCCTTAATTGGTAGAAAATATGGTGGTAAAAGTACTAGAAAAATGGAAGTCTTGAATACGCTATTGTTTTTCACTATTCTGAAATAATGTTCGTAGAGACATTTTTTCGGTCGAATTTTCAAGTGTAATAATGGACAAGAAATTAATTGTCATTAAATGGGTTATCACTTTCTCTCTCTCTCTCTCTCCATCTCTCTCTCTCTCTCTATCTATTCTCTCTCTTCCCCCCCCCCCCTCTCTTCTCTCTCTCTCCCTCTCTCTCTCTCTCTCTCTCCTCGTCTCTCTCTCTTCTATCTCTCTTCTCTTCTCTCTCTCTCTCTCTCCGTCTCTCTCTCTCTCTCTTTCTCTCTCTCTTCTGATGATTGCAGATAGACATAAACACACGTAGATAGTGGGATAAGGGTGAGAGAGATGTCTACTCCCAAGGAAATTGATTCTAGGAGAAAGGAATACGGTTCTAGTAGTGCTGTATTTAAAAGCATGTTTTTTGTTGTGTTGTTTTTTCTCCGTTGTTCCCCTACATTTGCCTTCTTTGTCGTCTGTTTATCGTTTTCGTTTTGTTGTGTTCCTTATATATTACAACCCTATCTATCAATTTTCTTATCTCTCTCTCTCTCTCTCTCTCTCTTCTATCTCTCTCTTCTCTCTTCTCTTCTCTCTTGAACTATCTTGTTTGATCATTTTCTCTTCCCTATTTTCATTCTTCCTCTCTTCCTTTTCACCTATGTGTGTGACTCTCTAGTTCTCCTCCCCTCCCCCTCTTCTTGCTATTCCCTCCTTTCTCTCCTTTTCACCCCCTCCTTCTGCTCTTCCCTACTTTCTCCTCTTCTTTCATCCTTCCGTCCCTCTCCCTCCCGTTGTATTTCCTCCCTCCATCTCTCCTCTTCTCCCTTCCCTCCTGCCGCCTCCCGCACTCCTCTCGGCGTCAGCAACGTACTTGATTGTGG
>NW_028235592.1:5000-6441 GCF_977035675.1 Penaeus japonicus | reverse complement strand
GAGAAAGGGGAAGAGGCAGAGAGAAAGGAGAAGAGGCAGAGAAGGGGAAAGAGGCAGAGAAAGGGGAAGAGGCAGAGAGAGAGGGGAAGAGGCAGAGAAGGGGAAAGAGGCAGAGAAAGGGGAAGAGGCAGAGGGAGAGGGAGAGGCAGAGAAAGGAGAAGAGGCAGAGAGAAAGGAGAAGAGGCAGAGAAAGGGGAAGAGGCAGAGAGAAAGGAGAAGAGGCAGAGAAAGGGAACGAGGCAGAGAAAGGGGAAGAGGCAGAGAAAGGGGAAGAGGTAGAGAAAGGGGAAGAGGCACAGAAAGGGGAAGAGGCAGAGAGAAAGGAGAAGAGGCAGAGAAGGGGAAAGAGGCAGAGAAAGGGGAAGAGGCAGAGAGAAAGGAGAAGAGGCAGAGAGAGAGGGGAAGAGGCTGAGAAAGGGGAAGAGGTAGAGAAAGGGGAAGAGGCAGAGGGAGAGGGAGAGGCACAGAAAGGAGAAGAGGCAGAGAAGGGGAAAGAGGCAGAGAAAGGGGAAGAGGCAGAGAGAAAGGCGAAGAGGCAGAGAAGGGGAAAGAGGCACAGAAAGGGGAAGAGGCAGAGAGAAAGGAGAAGAGGCAGAGAGAGAGGGGAAGAGGCTGAGAAAGGGGAAGAGGTAGAGAAAGGGGAAGAGGCAGAGGGAGAGGGAGAGGCAGAGAAAGGAGAAGAGGCAGAGAAAGGGGAAGAGGCAGAGGGAGAGGGAGAGGCAGAGAAAGGAGAAGTGGTAGAGCAAGGGGAAGAGGCACAGAAAGGGGAAGAGGCAGAGAGAGGGGGGAGGTAGAGAAAGGGGAAGAGGCAGAGAGAAGGGAAGAGGCAGAGAAAGGGAAAGAGGCAGAGAGAGGGGGGGAGGGAGAGAGAGGGAAAGAGGCAGAGAAAGGGGAAGAGGCAGAGGGAGAGGGAGAGGCAGAGAGAGGGGGGGAGGGAGAGAAAGGGGAAGAGGCAGAGAAAGGGGCAGAGAGAAGGGGAAAGAGGCAGAGAAAGGAGAAGAGGCAGAGAAAGGGGAAGAGGCAGAGAGAAGGGGAAAGAGGCAGAGAAAGGGGAAGAGGCACAGCAAGGGGGAGAGGGAGAGGCAGAGAAAGGAGAAGAGGCAGAGAAAGGGGAAGAGGCAGAGAGAAGGGGAAAGAGGCAGAGAAAGGGGAAGAGGCACAGCAAGGGGGAGAGGGAGAGGCAGAGAAAGGAGAAGTGGTAGAGAAAGGGGAAGAGGCAGAGAAAGGGGAAGAGGCACAGCAAGGGGGAGAGGGAGAGGCAGAGAAAGGAGAAGTGGTAGAGAAAGGGGAAGAGGCAGAGAAAGGGGGAGAGGGAGAGGCAGAGAAAGGAGAAGTGGTAGAGAAAGGGGAAGAGGCAGAGAAAGGGGAAGAGGTAGAGAAAGATGAAGAGGCAGAGAAAAGGGGAGAGGCAGAAGGAACAAAATACTCGCACAGATGAAAG
>NW_028235591.1:0-11361 GCF_977035675.1 Penaeus japonicus | reverse complement strand
GTGTGTTGTGTATGTGTATGCACATGTATATATATGTATTTATATATATATATTATATATTTATATTAATTATAGAGAGAGAGAGAGAGAGAGGAGGAGGAGAGAGAGAGAAGAGAGAGAGAGAGGAGAGGTAAGGAGAGAGGGGGAAGAGAGAGGAGGAGAGGAGGAAAGGCGAGGAATTATGTGTTTATGTGTGTGTATACATATATATGTAATATATATAATTATATTATATATATATATATATATTTATATATAAATACATTAATTTATTATGTATAATATACATATACATTTCATAATAATACATATATATATATATATTATATATATTATATTATATATATATATATTTTATGTAAAAACACACATATTATATAATATTTATAATATATATATATATTATATATATATATATATTTTGGGTATTATATATACATCCTATTATATATAATTATTTATAATATTATATTTAATATATATATATTTTATATATGTATATATATATATAATATATATACTGTAATATATTTTATATTATATAATATTATATAATATTTATATATATTTCTTATATATTATATAATATATATTTATGTGTGTGTGTTGTGTTGTGGGTGTGTGTGGTGTGTGTGTGTGTGTTGTGTTGAATACCAAGTCTCGGTGCCCGTCAAAGAACGCTGGGTCAGTCAGCCCTTTTGACACAATCATGACTCTCAAACCCGCGCGAAAGCGCTCGGGGGTCAAAGGGCCCGCGCGCCCATCTGGCAACACTTCCGAGTTCATTTACATTCGGAAACATAACGCCTCGGGCGAAATCTGAATGGTTTCTTCGGGTTTTGGGGACGTCGGCTCGCTCGATCCTTTCCCTTCGTTGATTGGGAATAAATTTCCCTTAGGCATTAGTTGTCGGGTAGGAATCAAATTATGTTATTATTGTGGTGTATTCTTTGTTACTGAGTTCGTTGTGGGGTTTTCTCTTCGGGCCTTGCCCTTCCAATGCTGTCTGTCTTTCGTATACTTATCAATAACGGTCAGGGGCCCCCCCTCCTTTTCCGGACCCCTTTTCCCCCTACCCTCCCTCCCCCCCTCCCTCTCACGTCCTGCCTCTCCCTCCCTCCCACCGTCCTGCTCCCCCCCTTTCCTTTCTCCACCGTCTCCCTCCCCCCCTCCCCCCGGGCCCCCTCTTTCACCTCCCTTCCCTCCATCCCTTACTCCCCCTTCTTGTTTCCCCCCTTTCCCAACATCGCTTCCTCCCCCCCTTTCCCTCCCCTCCCTCCTCTTTTCCTCGTCTCTCCCCTTTTCCCCCCACCATCCGCTCTCCTTCTCCCGTCTCTCCTTAGGGTCCTCCTACTTCCGCCTCTCCCCTTCCCCTTTTTTTCCCCCTTCATTTTCCTTCCTTTCGTTATCTCTATCCTTTCTCTTCTGTTTAGAAAGGGGGGTGCGGGAAGGAGGGGTTTTGGGAAAAGTTTTGTAGAAGGGAGGTGTTGGAAGGGAGATATAGGAAAAGGGGGGTGTTGGAGGGAGATTTTAGGAAGGGAGGTTTTGGAAGGGAGGTGTTGGAAGGGGGGTGTAGGAAGGGAGTGTTGGATAGGGAGGTGTTGGAAGGGAGATATGGAAGGGGGGGTTTGGGAAAGGGAGATATAAGGGAGGTGTTGGGAAGGGAGATGTAGGAAGGGAGGTGTTGGAAGGGGTGTGTTGTAAGGGAGGTAGGAAGGGAGGTGTTGGAGGGAGGTGTTGGAAGGGAGATGTAGGAAGGGAGGTGTAGGAAGGGAGATATGGAAGGAGTGTTGGTGGGGAAAAAGGGGGGGGTTTGTAGGAAGGGGGTGTAGAAGGGAGTTTTGGGAAAAGGGGGGTGTGGAAGGGGGTGTTGGAAGGGAGGTGTTAAAAAGGGAGGTTTTGGAAGGGAGGTTTTGGGAAAAGGGGAGATATGGAAGAGAGATATAGGAAAGGGGGTTTTGGGAAAATGGAGGTGTTGGAAGGGAGGGGGTTGGGGAAGGGGGAGGTGTAGGAAGGGGAGGTGTTGGAAGGGAGGTGTTGGAAGGAGGTGTAGGAAGGGAGGTGTAGGAAGGGAGGTTTTGGGAAAAGGGGGTTTTGGAAGGGAGGTGTAGGAAGGGAGGTGTTGGAAGGGAGGTGTTGGAGGGAGGTGTAGCAGGGAGGTGTTGGAGGGAGGTGAAGGAAGGAGGTGTTGGCAGGAGGTGGTAGAAGGCGGCTGGTGTTTGGAAAGGCGGTGTTGGGAAAGGGAGGTTTTGTTGGAAGGGGGTGTAAGGAAGGGGGTGATGGTCGGGCGATCTAGGAAGGGAGGTGTTGGTCCGGGGATGGTTTTTGTAGGAATTGGAGGGGTTGGAAGGCGAGGTGTAGGAAGGGAGTTCTAGGAAGGGAGGTGAGTGTTGGAAGGGAGGTGTAGGAAGGGAGGTGTTGGATAGGGATGTGTAAGGAAGGGAGGTGTAGGAAGGGAGGTGTTGGCAAGGGAGATATAACGAAGGGAGCCGTGATGGGAAGGGAGGTGTAGATAGGCAGTGGTTTGTTGGGAAGGGAGGTGTATTGGCTAAGGGAGGATTGTAGGAAGGGAGGGAGTTGGAAGGGAGGTGTCGGACGGGAGATATAGGAAGGGAAGGGTGTTGGAAAGGGAGGTGTAGGAAAGGGAGGTGTTGGACCGGGAGGGGCGGTGTAGGGACGGGAGGGTAGGAAGGGCGGTGTTGGGAAGGGAGATATAGGAAGGGAGGTGTTGAAGGAAGGGAGGTGTTGGAAAGGGAGGTGTTGGAAGGAGGTGTAGGTAGGGAGGTGTGTAGGAAGGGAGGTGTTGATGGGAGCATATCGGAAGGGAGGTGTTTGGAAGGGAGTGTGTAGGAAGGGGAGGTGTAGGGAAGGGAAGGTGTGGTGTTGGACAAGGGAGATATAGGCGTAGGGTTGGAACGGGAGGTTGTTGAAACGGGAGGTGTTGGAGAGGGAGGTTAGGGGAAGGGAAGGTGTTGGAAAGGAGGTGTTGGGTAAGGGAGGTGTAGGAGGGAGGTGTTGGAAGGAAGGTGTTTGAAGGGAGGTGTTGGGAAGGGAGGTGTGGCAAAGGAGGACTTGGACGGAGGGAGGAGTTGGACGGGAGGGGTGTTGGAAGGGAGGTGTTGGAAGGGAGCGTGTGAGTGAAAGGGAGGTTGTAGGAAGGGAGGATGTAGGACGGGAGGGTGTAGGAAGGGTGTTGGAAGGAGGTGTTGGAAGGGACGAGTGTTGGAAGGGAGGTGTTGTAGGAAGGGAGGTTGTTGGGAAGGGAGGTGTTCGGATAAGGGAAAATAAATAGGTGTTGGGAGGGAGGATGTTGTGAAGGTGAGGGTTGTAGGAAGGGAGGTAGTTGGAAGGGAAGGTGTTGGAAGGGGAGGTGTAGGAAGGGAGGGTGTTGGAAGGGAGGTTGTTGGAAGGAGAGATATAGGTAAGGGACGGTGTTGGAAGGGAGTGTAGTGTTGGAAGGGAGGTGTTGGGGGGAGGTGTGTTGGAAGGGATGGTGGTAGGTAAGGGAGGTGTTGGAAGGGTGGTGTTGGAAGGGAGGTGTTGGAAGGGAGGTGTAGGAAGAGAGTGTTGGAAAGAGCGGGAGAGTGTTGGAAGGGGAGGTGTAGAGGAACCGGAGGTGTAGGAAGGGAGGTGGTGGAAGGGACCGGTTGTTGGAAGGGAGATAGTAGGACAGGGAGGTGTTGGGCAAGGGAGAGTGTTGGAAGGGTGAGTGTAGGAGGCAGGGTGTAGGAAGGGTGGTGGAGAGGGAGGTTGTTGGAAGGAGGCGGGTGGAAGGGAGAGTTGAAGGGGAAGGTGTTGGAAGGCGACAGGTGGTTTGTGGAAAGGGTGAGGTGTTGGAAGGGAGTGGCTGTTGGAAGGGAGGTGTAGGAAGGGAGGTGTTGGGAAAGGGAGGGAAATGTAGGACGGAGGGTTGTTGAAGGGGAGGTGTAGTCGGAAGGGAGGTGGGTGGAAGGGGAGGTGTTGGAAGGGAGGTGTAGGGGTAAGGGAGGTGTTGGAAGGGAGGTTTGGAGATAGGGAGGGTGATAGGAAAGGAGAGTTTGTTGACGAAGAGGAGGTGTTGGATAGGGAGGTGTAGGAAGGGAGGTGTTGGAAGGGGAGGTGTTGGAAGGGAGGTGTAGGAAGGGAAGGTGTTGGAAGGGAGGGTGTTGAAGGGAGGTGTAGGAAGGGTAGGTGTTGGAATAGGAGGTGTTGTATTATATATATATATATGATATATATATATATATATATAGTATATAATATATTGTGTAGGCGGTGTGATCATGCGATAGAGTATAGTTATATATATCAATATTATATTTAAATATATATTACACACACAACATCGCCACACACACACTTATATATTATATAAATATATATATATTATATATATATGTATATATTTATATATATTTATATATATGGTATATAGATATATATATATATTCCTATATATAGAGTATATATTATATATATATTTGTATGTATATATTAGTATAATTATATATATATATAGTGATTATATTATATATATAGTATGATATTTCTATTATATATGTAGTATATATATATTATATATATATATACACACACACACATCACACGCACACACACATTTATATATCATATATATACTATATAATAGTATATATATATAGTATAATATATAGGTATATAGTATATATATATATATATATAACATTGCTTGTATATTTTTTTATATGTAATATCTAATTTATAATTATTTATATAATGTATATCTATATTATAATTTAGATAGTAGATATAGATATATAGAATTATTATATATATATAATGCTGTATGTATATATATAAATATATTATATATACCTAGTATTCTATATATATTAGGCTATATATATATTTATATATATATTATATATATATATATATATTATGTATATATATATATGCATTGTATATATATAAGTATATAGATATCATAGTCTATATATATAATATATATATAGGGTTATATATATATTATATATATTTGGATATATATATGAGTCTTATACATATATATATTATATAATATATATATTATGACTTATAGATATATATATATTAAAGGTGATATAATATATGATATATATCTATGGACTATATATAATATATATAACTATATTATATATATAATTAATATATATATATATATATATGTATTTTTATAATATATATATTTATATATATCTATATATATATATATCATATTTAAAGCATATATTACATTATACATATATGTATATAATATATATATATATATATAATATATCTCTATTATATAATTATATATTATATATATATTGACGTATATTATATATATTATTTATATCTTATATATATTAGTTATATATAATGATATATACTCAATATATATATATATATATATATATATATATATATAGTTATTATATAGTATATACAGACGATATATTATACAATATGCTACTATAGTGTGTATAGTGTTATACTTATATATAGTTAGTAATATAGATATATATATATATAGTAGTATATGAGTTATGTATATACAGATAATTATATACATATAACATATATTGTAACTATATATATATATTAACTTCTATATAATATATTACTATATATATATATTATATAATATATACTATCATAATATGTATATAGTGATATGCTAATATACTATATTCAGTATATATTCTATTTCTATAAGTTATATTAGGTTATTATCAATATATATTAAATATATATAATACATATATCTATATATTATGATATTATATATATATATATATATATTTATCGATATATCCTACGAGGATAAATATGTACAGTAATCTAGCATATTATGTATTCTTATATATATATATATAGATATTTATATATATATATTATAATATTTCTTGAAATTGTATATATATTTGTATATATATATATCTAACAGTTTATATATATATATTGTGGTGTGGGATACTTGTGTGTGTGTGTGTGCGTTGTTGCAGGGGAATATATATATATATATATATCACTATTATATATATATGATAAATATACTATATAATATATCAAATATATATATATAACTGTAACTATTGATATGTCAATATCTAAGATAAAATAAAATTATATATATCAATATACATATATATTATAAGAATGCAGACATCCACACCCACAGATATTATGGCTAATGAAACTCCCCATCGTATCGCACCTGACCCAGGGACCCTAGAGCCTGGAGCTCAATCCGCCCAGTTTTTGAAAGGCCTCCGGGAGTCAACCAAGACTCCAACCTTTTTCGAGCCAGATGTGTAGCAGGGAGAGCCACCCTGTTCATTACGATCGCGCCTGTGGGCTTTGCTCTTCAGGCCGCTGTTATTTCGTGGATAATGGCTGCCGGGGTCGAAAGGCTGCCCAGCAGTAAATGAGGTCGATATACGCCTATATTCGCCTAGTACTCATTTTGTACGATTTTGTATATACGTATCGCTTAACACGTATCACACACGCAACAACAAGCCACATTAACAAACCTATTGTCCAACACATGCCTTCAATAATATACATGACCCATAACACACACATTGCAAATGAACCTTAGACACAAAAAGATTGAGGAATAGTGAGCGAGATTGCGATAGGAGAGCGATAGGAAGAGCGATAGAGAGAGGAGAGGATGAGGAGAGGAAGAGAGGAGAGGCGAGGGAGGAGGAGGAGGAGGAGGAGGAGGAGGAGGAGGAGGAGCGGAGGGAGGAGGAGAGGAGAGAGGAGGAGGAGGAGGAGAGAGAAGAAGAAGAAGAAGAAGAAGAAAGAGAGAAGAAGAAGAAAGAAGAAGAAATGAAGAAGAGAAGAACGAAGCGAAGAGAAGAAGGGTACAAGGGTGTGGGCGGAGGGTAGGAGAGATGAAGGGGGGGAAAGGGGGAGGAAAAAAGAAGAGGAAAACGAAGAAGAAGGAGGAGGAGGAGAAGGAGGGAGGGATGGGATAGAGATTAGAATGACAGAGAAATAGACAGGACACACACACCCACCACACCACACACAGCAGGCACACACACCACACACACACCACATCACACACACTTTATAGAGTAGATAGTGTATATAATATCATATATTATAGTATATAGATATATATATATATATATATCCATATATATGTATTGTATATATATCATGATATATATACTGATAATTAATATATAATCCATGATATATATGATGTTATGTATTATATATATACTATGATATAATATATATATATATATATATACTAGGTGTATGATATATCAATATATATTCTATATATGTATATGTATATTATACATTATATATATATATATATTATATACTATAAATATATATAGTGTAAAATATATATAAATATATATCATCTATATGTATATATACATAATATACTTGTATTATATAATATATATATATATATATATATATATATATATATATATCGATATGTATACTATACATATATATATATATAATTCGTATATATATATGATATATTATATTATATATCTATATATATATATACATAATAATCATATATGCATATATGTATATACTGTATTTATATATATACATGGATATCTTATACAAGATAGCGTAGTGTGCATATCTACATTCCATATGTGTATATAAACATAAGCTTTAAAATAAAATTGCGAGTCTTTTTTCCACAAGCAAGCAATACACGCCACCCGCCCACACACCAGACTGCAACGTAGTGTGTTGGGGGACCAAATCAGGACACAAACATATTAGAAACGAACATTATCTCGACTGTTTATATGCTTTCCTAACCTGCTCACTTTTCATTTACGCAATGTTCAATCATGACAATCTTTAGTTCTAGCAGACTGACATATCATGTCTTGCTGTAGTGTTATGATGCTGGTGTGTCTGTGATCTGAATGCAAATATAACGGGTTTTTTTTAACAGGGATTTCAACTAATATTTACATAATGAATAATTTTATCGTTTTGTGTTTGTTGTGTAGTGCTGTGTGGATGTGTGTTTTGGTGATGTCTGTGGGCGTGTGTGTGTTTGTGTGTGTGTTTGTGTGTGAGTGTATTGTGTGTCGATGAGCTTTGTGTGTGTGATTGTGTTGTGTGTGTCTGTGCGTGTCGTTGTGTTTGTGTGTGTCTGTGTGTGGTGTGTGTGTTGTGTCCCCTATTTGCATGTATAACAGTACAAACTTGAAATTAAGCATAGATCACCCACGGTAACTCAGCAATCCCTCACTATCCACTCTACATCCACCTGTGACTGAAAGAAGTCCTATCATCTCAGACTAGCACACAAAAAAATCAAACAACACGCAAAAGCATTCGGACCGTAGCCCCCCAAACAACCTAAAAACCAGCGCAAAAAAAGAAAGAAATACCATAAAAATCTTGCGTTGATATGAAGCTTGTAAGCACTTGTATCTATCAGCAAAGAGCAAAGGAATTTTCAACATATTACATTTCCGGGGCAGCGCAAAAATAAACTTTAGCTTCCCTTCGAGAGAGAGTTGTAAACGGAACCTTTTCAATGGTTTACTCAAGTTACCGCCAAACGCTCCGCTTACTAAAGAATAGTCGCTGCGGGTTTCATTATATTTGTAAATGGATAGGACGTTAGTAGCTTAATGAATGGTTATTATCTTTGAAATGGCAACTGAATAAAGATCTATGCATGTACTGATGCTTCTGTAGTTGATGCCCTTGTAATTGCATTTAATGGAATGAGCAGATATACAAATATAAACGTAAATTATATAATATATAGTATATCGTATATATATAATGAGTATATCATATATATATTATATATGACTAATATATATATATAATTTATATATAATATTATATGTATGTATATAGATGATTAATATATTTATATATTTAGAAGATATTGTATATATATATATATATATATATATATATATATAGGTTGATATGATTTATCATATATGTTTGTGTGTGTGTGTGTATATATAATATATAATATAGTATATAGTATATATATATATATATATATAGTGATATTATATATTGAGGGGTATAGTGTGATAGTATTATGTTTAGGATATATATGATAGTATGATATATTATATATTTTATAATATATATATATATGTAGTGATGGATATGTGTGTTGTGTGTGTGGAGGTGTGTGTGTTGTGTGGTGTGTGTGGGTGGAGTATGTGTTAATTGTTTGGTGATGTGTGTGTGTGTTATAACTATATATATATATATATATATATATATATATATTATATATTATATATATATATATCATAGGATATCATATTATATATATATATTTTATATATATATATACGATGTGTGTCTGTGTGTGTGTGTGTGTGTAGTGTGTGTGTGTGGGATTTACCATATCTATATAGCATATAAATATATATATATATATATATCATATATTAATATATTATAGCTAGTAATATATATGCATAGGGATAGATATATATATATATATTATATCATATATATATATTATTTATATTTATATATATATATATGGTGGTGTGTGTGTGGTGTGTGTACATATACAATAAATATTTATACAATATATATATATATATCTCTATATATAAGTGTGGATTATATATATATATATTATATCATATACCGTATTATAAATATACATATATATATATACATACATAATATATTACATACATGATATAGATATAGATATTATATTATTAATATATATATATATATAAATATATGTTGTGTGGTATACTATCTATTATATGTTGTATTACACACACACACACACACACACACACACATATATTATAGTATGTATTTTCTCTATCTATATATATTCTCTCTCTCACCACACACATCACACACACACACACACACACACACCCACACCCACACAACACAACACACATATTTAAATCTATTATTATTATTTAGTTGTATATTATATATATATATATTTATATATATGTATAATATATATGATTTATATATAGGTATATAAATATCTTATTATTTATATTATGCATATATATATATGAGTATATATTATTATATATATTATATATAAAATTTATGATATGTATATAGTATGATATATATTTACACACACACACACACACACACAACACACACACACACTACACACAACTTACACACCACAACACACACTCACACACAACACACATAGACTATGTAGTTTATATTATATAGAGTGATTATATATATAATATATAAATCTATATTATAGGGATATATATTATATATCATATATTTATATCTATTGTACTGTTCGTAGATAGTACCGGAGATGTTATGCTCACCGCACTAAGCCGGCGGGGGTAGTAGGATGGAATGAGCCTTGGACTGGCATCGGCTCATGGCTGGCTATCGGGTCACTGGCTAATTGAGTTTGGTCAGCCAGCGTGTTAGATAGGCTAGACCTGGAAACAGTTCACGATTAGACACAGCAGCACACCTATCATAGTATATATGTAATATATATATATTATTTTTCATTTATATATATATATGTATAGTATGGTATATGCTGATGGTTATATATATAATAGATACTAGATATATTTTATATATATATATATATATATATAGAATAGTAATATTTAGATACTAGATAGACTATTATAGATATTATTATTAATATCGTTGTTTGTATGATACTTTGATATTTTATATTATATATATATATGATATATACAGTATATAGAAATATTATTATATATATAAATATAGTATATAGTTATACAGATTTATAGATATATAGACTATATATGATATTAATGTATACGGGTATGTATATATATATATATATATATATGTATAGTTCATATATATAATATAATATATATATATATATATACAGAACATTTATAGACATATTTTTAAATGGTGTTATAGAAAATAATATATATAATATATCTAGATTATATATATATAGTATAATGATAGATATTTGTATACTGTGAATGTAGTGTTATACATACAATATATATTAATAGATGTTATTTTATAGGTATATGAGTTGTATATATATGTATATATATATATGTATATGTCTAGGTTTTATATAATATCGTGGTACATTATATATTATAATATACATTATATATATATAGTATAGTTATGATATATATATATAATATATATTATAGTTTGTACTATAGATATATATTATATGTCTGTGTGTGTGTGTGTGTGTGTGTGTGTGTGTGTCGTGTTTTTGTGTTGTAGTTGTTATATATATATATATATTATATATATATATATATACTAATTATAACATATATATAATAATATTATATATTTATATATATATATTACATATATATATATAGACTTATATAT
>NW_028235590.1:15000-17508 GCF_977035675.1 Penaeus japonicus | reverse complement strand
TCTCTCTCTTTCTCTGTCTCCCCCCCCCCCTCTCTTCTCTCTCTCTCTCTCTCTCTCTCTCTCTCTCTCTCTCTCTCTCTCTGTCTGTCTCCCCCCCCCTCTCTCTCTGTCTCCCCCCTCTCGCTCTCTCTCTCTCTCTCTCTTTCTCATTATGACCAATAAAATGATCGTAGTTACCATCATCATTGTTCTCATTATCATTACCATCTTGTCTTCATTATTATTATCGTAATTTGGTCATCCTTATTATCATTATCAGAAGATTATTATCATCATGATCATAATTAGCGCTATGTGATTTAGAGTTACATTCCTGAAAGAAAATCTTCTCTGGAAATTTGTGCAGTTGCATAACATTTTACCACCTGCTATTTTTTTTCCTTTTTTTTTAGCAATACGATGTTCTTTTGGAGATTATTTAAGATTACGAGCTTAGATTACACAACTTTTTGTTTTCGTTTTCGGTAAAATTATAAATGCATAACTATACTTTTCTTATAAATTTTCCCCGTTTCCACACACACACACACACACACACTATATATATATATATATGTATATATATATATATATATATATATATACATATATATATATATATATATAAATATATATATATATACATATAATATATATTATATATAATAATATATATATATATATATATATATATTATATATATAATACATACACACACAACGACACACACACACAACACACACACCCACACAACAACACACACACACACATATATATATATATATTATATATATATATATACAGTATATTATATATATATATATAATATATATATATATAATTTATATATATATATATATAAGTATATTTATTATTAAAATATATTATGTCTTTAAACACACATCACACCACAGCACACATACACACACACACACACACACATACACGCACACCACACAACACACACACACACACACACTATCTATATATCTATCTATCTATCTATCTATCTATCTCTCTCTCTTTATATATATATATATACAGTATATATATATATATATATATATATATATATTATATATATATATATATATATATATACAGTTTGTATTTGTTATCTAATGGGAGCTATATTGTTTTTTTCATTTTTATTGTAGTTTTATATGACAGGCATATACTGCACATAATCGCTGTAACATTTCCTTTTCCGATGACCACTTCAAGCACAGTGACGCGGGTAAGAGCAAAGAAGCCAGTCACTAAGTTATTGATACACAGATGTTTAGAACTTACAGTGACTTCATGTTTCATATGCATCACAAGCACTTGGCACAGGCACACAGATAATCACGCATTTACGCGCTCAAATACACGTCGTGAACAAACCCGAAGAGCAAGAAATATGCAACAAAACTTTAATAAACGGCAAGGGAGGCTGCATAGTGCATCCCTCAACGCGGATCGTTGCAAAGAGAACCCGTGATTAGGCTGAGCCGCTATCAAACAGCGGCGAGGTGTTCTTGCATATAACTTGTTATCAGTCTCTGGCGATCCTTTGTTGAGAGAAAGCTTTAGGTCGAGTATTCATTGTTAGTCCTTATTCTGATCAATCACTGTTCTTTTTCTTTCCATTTGTAATTATGCTTCCATTACTAACATTCATGGCATCTGTTCACAATTTTTTGTGTTCTTACGTTAATGAATTTATTTTCTTCTTCCAGATGATCAACATATTTAGATGTTCTCATTTC
Organism: Penaeus japonicus; assembly: GCF_977035675.1. Lineage (NCBI taxonomy): Eukaryota > Metazoa > Arthropoda > Malacostraca > Decapoda > Penaeidae > Penaeus > Penaeus japonicus. Next base: position 15,778 of record NW_028235590.1, on the reverse strand, counting down.
TTCATAATGTACAATCAAACAAAAGTAAAATAAAAGAAATCAAGGATAAAAAAAAACAAAAAAAAAAACAGAGATTACCCAGTCCGCACATTTAAGAAAAACATACCACGTAAACCAAATCCTAAAGCCTCTTGCAAAGGGCGACGATCTCTTCCTTTTCTCTCTTTCTCCAAAGCGAAGTGTCGAGGAAACAACAAGCACCAGGGAGCCAGCTGTCAGGCGGTGCCGCCGCTCGGTGCCACAACGGATCCCAGACGAACGGCGAGAGGAAGAGGAGGGACAATGCTGTTGTTGATGCTGCCTCGTTTATCTCGTTCCTGGAAATATTTTGAATGAATTTTGGAAATGAAGGAATATCTAAAGTGTCTTCGAATTATATGTGAAGGAAGGAAACTCTTGGCTTAGCACTTGATACTTCTGGGAGTGCACATATCTTAGTCAAATAAACCCATATGTACACAAAGACACACTCACACATATACCTGAAGACAGACCTACACACTGATAAGTACAAGTGTGCACATACAGTACATACACGTGCACAAGCAAAAAAAGAAAAAAAAAATCGCAAGACTTTGACTATTTGTGAGATGAATCAGTTTTATTTAGAACGTGAATTAAGCAAGCATTCGATTTCCTAGCGTACATGTTATCACATTTATATCCATTATTAGGCTACAATGGCCACCCTTCCCATCTAAGATTAAATTTCTACCGAAGAGGGGAAGAGGATAAAACACACAAAAATGATTAAAAGCCATTTCATTAAAGATGAAAA
>NW_028235589.1:0-6754 GCF_977035675.1 Penaeus japonicus | reverse complement strand
CTTTTGTCTACTCCCGTTACACGTCCCCTCGACCACTTTCGTATGCACTAGTTACTGTATAATGTTTTTTCAAGATACGATAGTGGATGGATGAAGAAAGGCATGTCAACCAACTGCAACCTGTAAACAGCGCAGCCCGAACCTGCATATGAATGCACAACCGGTGATCTTGTGCAATAATCGAAACGTTGCCATGGCCATTTCCTGTATCTCCTCGAAGATTTTCAAGAGTTCTATGATCACGGACTCCTGTTTTCTCTGTCCAAAATCGCTGATTTTGGCATTCCTCTTTCTATAACAATTTTCTACAAATCGGGACGCTTTGGGTAACGTGGACGGCCGATATCAAGACTTATTTGTATACAATATTTATAATACTATAAATGAAAAAGGCATTACAGCATTATAAAACTTAAACCTCCATGTTATGTGATTTTGGTGACTTCCCTCTCTTCAATTAATTATCTCCTAGGGTCCCGAGTTTTGCAATCGTCCTTGGTCATTCGGACCAGACTGACCGCCATCCTTCCCAAGATTGGTCAGTTACCACCGCGCTGGGCCAATCACAGCCGGGTCGGGCAGTTTCCTTGCCCCATGAGAGAGGTCCCCCTCTCTGCCCTCGAGGTGCCCAGGATCCCGCTTCAAAATAGGTCATGATTTTAGACGCACAGAATTCACCTCCTCGAGGATTCCAGGTAGACCGTGTTTAGTGCCTTTAGTGACTTAATTTATATACTGTGCATTATCTGTGTTTTCCTTAGTGTTATCGATATAACCATAGCTCAGGTATTATTAGCTTTGCGATAGGCTTAGCTTCCCCTTTGCGTGTAAATATTGTGCCCCTTATTGTAAATAATGTTATATATATATATATATATATATATATATATATATATATATATATATATATATATATATATATATATATATATATATATATCTTGAGTTATAATATATTGTCAATGTCTTTAGCTACCGTGTTTCATATCACCCCTTATATATTATGTGTGGGAATTAGATCAATCTCTGCTCGCCACATATTAGGGTTCCAGCGCCGGGACCCGTTTTGTCCATCACACAAATTAGTGTCAGTATTTGGGATATACAGTACTGGCAAAATTAATAGAAAATTTTTGGGATTCTTTACTTTTTTATCTTTAACACCTCATATCTTTTGGTAATAATGCAGAGAAATCTTTAATCTACATAAAATAATTGGTTATATAATGATTATATTATTTTTAAATGATAAGAATCATGTTTTTGGATTGTTACTCGTTTCCACACAAAATTACCTCGTCCCTCTGCCTTGTGTTCTTAAACCATTTCCACACATATCCACGTTCCCGGAATTCCGGTTACTAATCATTGTTTATAATACCTAATGTGTGTGCCAATGTCTCAGTATCAATTGACTCATAATTAGTCATAGAAGTCATTAAAGATAACCTGTTGAAGCATCATGGGCAGAGGAAAAGACTTGAGTCAGGCTGATTTTTCAGCAATCGAAATTTATCTACAAGAAACATCCCTCGACTGTAAAGAAATAGCTCATAAAGTTGGTGTATCATTATCTAGTGTGCACAGAGTGAAAAGGAAGATTGAAAATTTCGAAAATGACGAGCCAAAACGTGTTGGAAAGTGAAGAAGAAAATCCTGTACCACCCCAAGACAGGAGAGAATTTTCGTTGATATGGTAAGAAAAGACCGTTCAAAGTCGTCAAGACAACTAGCAGCAGACTTAGAGGACTATGATGTACAATGTACACCCTCAGCTGTTAAAAAAAGCTTAATAAGCTGGGTTACCGTGCCTGTAGGCCAACTAAAGTGCCAAGACTAACCGAGGCCATGAGGAAGAACAGGCTGGCTTGGGCCAAGGCACACAGCCACTGGACATCTGATGACTGGGAAAAGGTAAATATGCATTCAATTTTGCTGAATTCATTGTTTTTCTACACAAATTAATTAAAATAACTATTTCTCTAAATAAAATAGCGAATATTTCATGTTTGATTCAAGATGCTGCATCTAAATTGAAAAAAAATGTCTTTGTTCTAATTCATGTTTGATGAAACCCACTTGACGACTGGGGCTTACAAAGCTGTTATTTAAGTTTGAGTGAAAAAAAATCAATTAATTTGTTTTGTTTGCTTCCAGGTATGTTTCTCTGATGAATTAATGATGGAAATACTGAATGATAGGCGAAAATTCGTGAGGAGGACATCAAAAGAGAAGGACCACCCTGACTGTCAGAAGACTGCAGTCAAGTTCCCTTCCAAAGTCATGGTTTGGTCCATCATATCTGCACAAGGTACAGGTCGTTTAGAGATCGTGGACGGCGCTCTGAATCAAGACGGATACCTTAAGAAAATAAATAAACGCCTAGTACCCTAATTTCGTGAATGGTTTCCTGACAATAACGGAATATTCATGCATGACGGGGCCCCATGTCACACAGCCAGAAGAGTTTCTAGTCATCTAACAGATCTTAACATCAAAGTGCTTGATTGGCCTGGAAATAGCCCAGATATGAATCCTATTGAAGGTTTATGGAAAGAAATAAAAGATGAAGTCAGCAAAATTGAATGTACCAACAGAGTACAGCTAAATCCAGAGGTTTGGCACAGAAATTCAGATATCAGGAACAAAGCACAAGACTACATTAAACGCATGCCAAGACGTGTTGAAGCAGTTATTAGAGCCAAAGGAGGTCCCACAAAATACTGATATGATATATGTATAAAGGAAAAACAATGAAACATATTTTCTGTCTAAAAATTTCCTTCTGTCAATAAAAATGTGAATAAAGCAGTTGAATGGCCAGAATTGGCTATTAATTTTCCCAGTTATGTATACCTTTTACACAAACTGGTAGTAGCAGGGACATCTTATACCCATCACATAACTGGTGGCAGAGGTGAGATTCATCTTGCTCGCCACATAACTGGTGGTAAAAGTAAGATATATCTTGCTCGTCACATAAATTGGTGATAGCGCAGGATAAGAGCCTCACGTCGTTAATTAGTTTTAAATAACGTCTTTGATTATAAATATTCGTAGACCGCTCGCTACAAATATTTTGGTTCTGTTTGATTTATAACAAATTGATAGGACCTAGTTTCTACTTTTTTTTGCACAATTTAGGCATACTAGTGGCTCTTCGTTCTATTTTATTACACTACGTGACATCTGGAGAAGTACCTCCTCCTTTTAGGTTAAAAATGTAGAATATTAGCCTATTTTTTTTATTTAAGCCGTGAACCGCTCGCGCGTACTTAAATAATCCTTGTCTATCCCACCTCATACGGTAACGGTCGGGACAATTATCGCCACGTTAGTATTGTCTAAGTGTGTATTTTGTGATTGTGAAAACGTCAGCACTAAGAGGAACACGACAATCGCAGTGCAGCTACCACTTCTCTTCTCTCAGCAACTAAAGGTAAGTCACTTTAAGGTTGCTAGACACATGTATATCCTGTGTTTCCCTGCCCCTCCCTCCCCATTGCTTTTTTTTCTCTCCCTGTTTATTGCAAACTCCACCGCCGTAATTTCCCCCCGCCCTCCCACCCTCGCTTTCTCATTTATTCTCACTTTGTTAATTAGTGATATTCTTTTTCTGAGTATAGTTTCGTCAATTTCACTAAATAACTTTTCGATAACATTCGGTAACGTAATAAACTCACATCATTATTTTCTGTGTCTTCCGATGTGTACATTATTCGTTATTTTCTTATGTTACGAATATTTAACAAATATTCTATTTTTTTCTTATGTTGCTATTGTTAGCGTTTCAACGTTATTAGCACTCCCGTAGAAATTCACATAAAGGTGTGACATTAGTCTTTCATACGAAACCGATAACATAGCTATGTTTCGTTTACTTATTCTATCATTCTACGCTTTGATTGCTCTGCGTTATCTTGTGTGAAATTACGAATTTTCTACTTACAAGTATGATTTGTTTTCTGTACGGTGATTCGTTTTTCTGTACGTTAGTTGGTTAATAACTGTAAATCACATCATATTCTTATGGCAATAACTTCGATATTTCTCTTGTGGAATTTCTAATATATGTGTGATTTTGTTAAGTTTCGTTCCTATGCGAATTCCTTTGAACAAAAATATATTCGGTAATTGCATATTTCAAATTCGTCATTTGATCTTGTGTGATTATTTCTCTTGTGAATTTACATATTTTCCTTTTCTTGAATATGATTTATGCTATGTATTCGTATAAATGTAATTCACTTTACGTTATCATTTATTATATTTTCTCTTTTATTATGGGACATGTAATACAATTTCCTTTTTTTTTTTTGCCTTAATATACATTAAATTAAATGTATTTTCCGTCTGACCAGGTCATGACCTGACCTCACTTGACCCGTATGGTCAATCTGAAATGAAACTCTTGCCAATGTGTTAAGATTCTTGCGACCATTCTGTCCCTTGTGGTCAACTTCATGACCGCGTTAATTAGGATGATAGTTTCATATGTGACCTTTCGGTCACTTTTTGACCGTTTTTCTGCATGTGACCATATCCTATGTCATTCTTGTCCGTGTGAATTCGTAAGAAAATCGTTTACGACTATTAAGATTTATATCTGTGTCTTAACTATGATTTTCACTACATTTTCATTTATATTATCAATTTGCATATTAGTTTGTACAATGTTATTTTATCTTACTATATTTCTAATGCATGACTTATATATATGCATCTTCTGTAACATGACATACTTTGTCATTTGTGAATCGTTCAATGGTCACACTAACTGACCTCACTCAACAGTCTCCTTGTAATCCGATAATTGGATTAACAATTTATGCTGTCTGTGTGATTTTTATTTTTCTTAACATTCGTCAGTCAATTTTTTTTATAATTTTGTTTAGTTATATGACTTTGTGTACTTATGATTGTTAGTTCATAACAATCTTTTTGGAAATTGTTTCATATCTTAACATGTTTCATCACTTCGTATTATGATTTATCATCTCATTTAGCTAGAAATGTTGACAGATGCATGTTCGTTTCTTAGCTTTATTCCTATTTCATGGTATAGTCATATTCGACTATCTTTGCATGTTTCATTGCATTATTGATTATTGTTACTTCCATATTTCATAATTGCAAGTAACTTTAATCATCATATGATATGATTGTCATTATTTTTAATTTTAAGCAATTGTCGACTTCGACAACAAAGCAAATATGTTTATCATAGGCCTCTCCGAGTTTCCAACCTTTCGAAATATTTCATGGGTCAATCGGAACGCCAATATATCATTATGATATTACTGAACGCAACGTTCATTAGGACAGTCAGGAAAAGGTTTATTTATCAATTCATATTTTATAGCTTTTCAGCTTAATTTTGCCTTTATCCAGCCACTGTACCTCACTATCGGGCCTTCATTGCATGACCCCCATTGCATATGCATCTCACACCCTAATTCCGCGTATCTATGGTACCAAAATTGAATAAACCGCGAATTACGTTATTTTTTCGGCACTCTCGGTGGCATCGCCCCGTGGAGATCTTGACAAACCTGACGTCACAATTATTTCTCTCAAACAGAGATAGCGCGCTTATCACTTATCAGACGTTCCAGGCTTGCTAACTCCGCATTTTTACATTAGCTGTGCACATATTAATGGTATTTCTTTCAGTTGCCCTGATCTTGGCTATTACGCCGCACCTTATTTCAGAAGGACGAGTTCGGCCACGCAATCGAAATATCTTAGCATAGTCTAATAACTCGTCATATTTATCTTTGTTCTCGAGCTAAGACAGCGTTTCCCCACGGGACGAGTTCAATTTGGCGCATAATCTTACCGACCACAAGCTTGGTCTATCATACAAGTATCAAGGTAAATCACCCATTCCGTAACGGAACGACCGCTAGGTCAATGTTATATTAATTTTGTTTTTCTTTCAGCTCTCATTAACATCATTTTTTCCAGTCTCATCCGATCTGACTAATGTCGTGCCTTCTAATCATTTGAAGGACTGGATTCGGTCAATAATTGGATTAATATTAATTTTTTTCTTCTTTCATAAGCATATTCATTTTTTTTTTTTTACCCACTTTGCCCCAAATCTTGACTTCTGGTCACACCTATTTAAAGGATTGGATATGGTTGGTAATTTGGCTATCATTATTTTTTACATATATCACACATATTCATATTTTTTTCTTTCTAATATACAACTGATCTTGGCTCAAATGCCGCGCCTTTACTTCTCGAAGGACTAGACTCAGTTAGTAAATGGAAGAACCACATCTTAACTTACCATTTTTTGCATACTCGTCACTTATCACAGTAGACACATATCTGGCACATAGTTCATCCCTTGATGAATCCGGTCTGCTACTGCGTAAGTATTGTCAGCATATAACATGAACTCAGGTAAATAATTCCTAATTCTTGTTATTGCCAAATAATATGGTCATATTGCATATATGATTAGTTTTTAATATAAAATACTAATTTCCCTATACCTTGCAGATAGTTCCTGCTGGTAACTACCACATCTGTCGACTACCAGGACCATTCTATGCTGTATACGGTTCCTGATGCAGTCAACTCCTTGCATTGTTGCAACTCTCGGGTTCATCATGAAACCCGGGACTCCTAACGAGTTTTTCTCCAGTCTGATTTTAAACAGATACCTGACTTGCAACAGCTGATGATTCGAGCTTGCTCACCGCTCAAGCCTCCTGTAACTACTCCGACAACTGACCATTGC
>NW_028235588.1:22500-25000 GCF_977035675.1 Penaeus japonicus | reverse complement strand
TCATTAAGCTTCGAATGTACATTTCCTCACATACGTCATTGCTTTACGGGGCTTCACTCACTCTTCCGATTCGCACATTCATTCATTTCAGACAGTCGCTACGTTTACGCAGGTTAACAGTTCAACTGCCATTTGACCTTATTTGCGACATTGTTATTGTTCATGCATTCCAAACCTTTTCATATATATTTATATATATATATATATATATATATATACATATATATATATATATATATATATAGATAGATAGATAGATAGATAGATAGATAGATAGATAGATAGATAGATAGATAGATAGATAGATAGATAGGTAGATAGATAGATAGATAGTGTGTGTGTGTAAGTATATATATATATATATATATATATATATATATATATATATATATATATATATATATATATATATATATATACATATATATATATATATAGTAACATTGTCATCATTATACACTATCATGACAAAATTTGATCAGTTTCCTCAGTTGGTTAGGTACATCCGAAGCTTCATGATCGGTGCGTCCGCGGGGCCCAGGGTGACGTCAGTGCCCTCCACTAGGTCAGAGAATGACACCGAACACTTGGCCAGTTACTTCCGGGGGCCGTAATTGCCTAGCTATTTACGGCCAAACAGGCACACCTGGATGTCATATTCTCTCCGTAACGTCTTAGTAATTTACCTGACCAGTTCCTCGTTTACGTTATATTCACAGAGGTTATGGACCTTGAAAATTGTCTTCTGGCGGTTGTTGAAACGGGAACGAGTTTTCTGACGGACTTTGAGTGTGAAAGGCTCTACAGAGGGATCTACGGCCAGAATCTTGTACTTCATATTATAACTGTTACATAAGTCGAAAGGTCTGACGACTGGATCTGTTGTGTCAATTGGCTTTAGGAGAAATTCTGTGTCATAGATATTGGTGTCTTGTTCTTCATCTTCCTCTTCAGGTTTTGTGTTATGAGGACTGGTGTCTTGTTCTTCTTCCTCTTCAGGTTTTGTGTTATGAGGACTGGTGTCTTGTTCTTCTTCCTCTTCAGGTTTTGTGTTATGAGGACTGGTGTCTTGTTCTTCTTCCTCTTCAGGTTTTGTGTCATGAGGACTGGTGTCTTGTTCCTGTTCCTCTTCCACTGACTCGCTTTTGGGCTCTTCACTGGTAACTTTTTCCTCTTTACTGGGTTTCTCAGGCTCACTCTGCTTCCCTTTGCGTTTCGCTTTCCTGGATCTGCACTTCACGATTAAGAGAATCGTCAATGATATAATAACTATTACGAAGATACCAGCGATCCAACATAGTTTCCGTATTACAACCATGTCCGCGCCTTCGAAGGGCTTTCTCTGCTCTTCAACGACTTTAAAGAGTCCAGAACAAAGCTTTTCCTTTATATCTTCCTAAGTTAGTAACGCTCCCTCAGGTACCGCTTTTTTCTCGAAGCACCCAACATAAGTTCCTATATTCTCACTTGGTAGCATTGAAAGCTGAAAGGTCTTGTTTGAAGGAGAATCGACAGCCCGACTATCTTTATACCAGTGGAACTTAAACCTATATATACCCTTAACCAAAATGCTATGAATAGATATATCCATTTTCAACTCTAGTAGATTTGCTTCCACTACTTTATAGCCGAAGTATAAGTAATGGGATGTCATTACGACTCTGTGTTTACGGTTTTTCATTCCTAACAGAGTGGCCATACAAACATATGATCCGGCATCTATGTCTGAAACATTGAATTCATCTACCCGGTCGATTCTTCGTGTAGTGCCATTGTGAAACCAATCCGTACCTAGAACCCTTTTCCTATCCTCTTCTAGCAACTTTTGAAGTTCTTCCGTATTGCAATCTAAAACCTGATTTTCACCTATTTCGACTTTTGTGGTGTAGGTCTCTGGCACAATCCTTCTATACCGATCTGCATAGCTCTCCTTTATATTTTTACTTCCAGGGAACAAGGTAGGTGGCTTTAGATCTAGCTTTCCGTCCTATTTTCTTTTCTTGTCTAGTAAAGGCCGCAGACTGTTTGCACTGTACCTTTACCCGACTTACCTTTCGATTGACGTGAGGTTCGCACCGGAGAGTAACTTTGATACTTCTTGCGGGTGCGTTGCCTGGAAATGGCATTGACTCTTTCCGCTATGCACGCTCTCTTTTTAGTAAGGCTCCCTAATTCCTTCTGCAGTCTTACACGAAAAGACTGTCTTAATAGATTGAGATTGGCACCCAAAGTTTAAGTTACGAATGGACCCTGAAACATGAATAAACCGAATTGGCGGCAATTTCTCTGGGAAAACCCTATTAAGCAACAGGATCTTTTCCTAAGCCACGTATTAATGGAGTTTAATACTGTTCTCTGATACCTGAACCCTGAATAACGACCACCCTTTATGTAACATCGATTTCACTTCTTTCGTCTTAACTGTAGTACCATTAATGATCCACTGAAGCTTTATCACGTATTTCGATATTTCCAAAATCAACCGGTCACTTAACTGTGG
>NW_028235586.1:20000-26019 GCF_977035675.1 Penaeus japonicus | reverse complement strand
GAGGACATTTCCGTGAGCAGCCATAATAAGATTTTCAGCCGATTTACAGGACATTTACGACAGACTCTTTGACTTGAGTACTTTTATAGATTTAATCATCATCTGGTAAATCTTGAGTCCCGGGGAGGTGGGGGGCGGAGAGGATGGGGGGGCCGAGGGGGCTTTGAGAGGGGGCACGAGGGGCTTTGAGAGGGACGAGTGGTGTGTGAAGTTAAAGATGATACCTCGTCTTGGAGATATCGGAGTCTGATCTTCGCTCTGTCTGTATGGACGAGTATATCCGTTAGCTTATTTGAGTACAGGTCTGAGTATCGTCCCATTATTTTATTTGGGTGTCTGTACTGTTTTGTTTTAAATTGTTTCTTTATTTGTTACTATCGACCAGACTACATACTCAACTCACACTGTATGTGTGTGACATGCATTGGGGGGGGGGATAACACGCACCTATGAAACGCGCCGCACCACGCACACGCACCAACGCAGGCAGACACACGGCACACGCCAACAACGCCCACACCCCACACACACACACACACCCCCACACCACACCACACACACACACCACCACACACCACACACACAACACACACACACAACAACCCACCCCAGCAGCATTTATAATTTAGCTCAACATCGACAAGAAAGCCCAAAAATGAAACAAGGTAAAAAAATTACCACCGTTTTATTGTAGTATTTTTGTGATTGGGGATTTTCCTCGGCACCGTTTGTGTGATTGGGGCATTGCGTAACCTTTGCTGTATTTTTTTTTTCTCAAGGAAAGGCATTTGCAGTATTTTTTTTTCTGAAGGAAAGGCTGTATTCTTGGTTGTTATAAGTCCTGTGTATTACTGTATATTGAAAGTTCTGTATATTACTGTATATTGAAAGTTCTGTATATTACTGTATATTGAAAGTTCTGTGTATTACTTAATATTAAAAGTCCTATATATCACTACAATGATTTATAAAGGATGTTTTCCTATATTTAATTTATATGCTGGTTGTATGGATATATTATATCCTTATGTAGTTGTATGTAGTGTATGTATTATACATATATTTATTTCTCTGTTTTATTTCCTTCTCCCAGCCCCCCCCCCCCCCATGATAAAGGGAGACTACATCTATGTTTTATTTCCTTCTTTTTTTTCTCCCCCCCCCCCCCCATGATAAAGGGAGAATGCATTTTGTTAAGTCGGGGGGAAAGGGAGTGAAATTGCTCCGTGGCCTTCCCCGTAAATAGCAGACCCCGGGGTGTCTGAGTCGTTTTCCTCAGCAGGCTTGTGTCTGTCTGTTGCATGGGGGTGGGGGGTGGGGATGAATGGGGAGGGAGCGAGGGAGGGAGATGGGAGGGAGGGAGGGAGGGAGGGAGATGGGAGGGAGGGAGATGGGAGGGAGGGAGATGGGAGGCAGGGGGTGGAGGGAGATGGGAGGGCGAGGGGAAGAGAAAGGGGATGATGGGCGAGAAGGGAGAGATGCCGAGCGACAAAGTGGAGAGGCAGGGGAGGGAGGAGCACCTCCACCCCCTATCTCTTGTCACGCCGAGGAGAGGGGGGGAGGGCGGAGACGGACACCGCATCGAGCCAGGGCGGGACGAGAAGATGTGCGGGAGATGATGGGGGATGGTGCGGGGGGGACGGGAGGGAGAGAAGTGAGGACGATGCCCCGCCCGCGGGGACTCTTGGGAGGGAGGGAAGGAGGGATGGAGATGGGAGGGAGGGGGGTGGAGATGAATGGGGAGGGAGGGATGGATGGATGGATGGATGGATGAATGAATGGATGGAGGGAGGGAGGGAGTGAGGGAATGCCATAGTGTATGGGGGAGAAACAGCGTGGAGAAGGGGCAAGAAATTGGGTCGAGGCAGTTTGTATGGTTTGTTGTGCATCGCTAAGCCCTCATTACTTTCTTTAAAAAAAAATCCGGAATGATTCCTTCTATAAAAAATTGATCCAAAATGATTTCTTCTTGATCCAGAATGATTAATTGAAAAACATAGAAGCCAGGAAAAAATCTTGAATCATACAGATCCTTCTTAATTTAAAATCATACTTGAACGGTTTCTCATATACTTTGGAAATCTCTCACATCCATGGTGAGAAAAGGCACATAAAAGGCACAGATCCTCAATTTTCTATTTTCTTTTTATCTTACTTTAATTGTGTTATATATTTCTCTCTAGACACACGCTACTGTGACAGCGAAGGGACTGTGTCACGCAGCTGGCTCGTGTCAGAGGAAGAAAACAAAAGAAAAACGCTTCTTGTTATCGAGTTTAGTGTGTTATTTGGCTGGCATTCAGTGCATAATAAAACTTTTTTTTTCCCGATGTTTAATGTTGGTTTCCCAGAGGACGTTCTGTTTTTAGAGAGAGAGAGCATTTGGATCGAAGTTTAAAAAGAGACGTTACTTTTACGTCTGTGTCGCCGGGGCTTTTGTTAGAAATGGTTTTGTTTTGCGTTAGAAAGGGCGCGAGTGTGTGTGTGTGTGTGTGTGTGTGTGTGTGTGTGTGTGTGTGTGTGTGTGTGTGTGTGTGTGTGTGTGTGTGTGTGTGTGTGTGTGTGTGTGTGTGTGTGTGTGTGTGTGTGTGTGTGTGTGTGTGTGTGTGTGTGTGTGTGTGGATATATATATATCCGATCAGTGAGGATATATGCATTAATTAACCACACAACAAAATCATCCTCTTTCATCTCATAACTAATAAAGATATTAAAAGCAAAGAATCCATCGGTTTTCGGAGCTTTTTTTCGTCCGGGTTCTGGCGATGACCGACCGACCGACGGAGTACGACGACAACTCCTGGCGGCGATGACGTGCCAAGTCCTGGAAACTGTGGCGTGAGTTGCCAACGAGGAACATTTGGCAGACTCTTTTTGACTCACGGAAGGTGTGTGTGTGTCAGTTGGTGCTGAACCCTTGCGGTGGTCGGGAGGAATCTGCGAGTGTGTGTGTTTGTGTGTGTCTTTGTGTTGGAGGAGTTTCTGTTTTTTTGTTTTGTTTTTGGAACTGTTTGGGATATTTTTTTTTCCTCTTTGGTGTTAAAGAGAGAGACTTTGAAAGAGATTTTTGTATAACATCGAACACCGAAAAAACGGAGCTCATAGGCCTACCTACGTGTGTCGGTATTTCAAAGGCTTGTTGTATTTGGAAGTGTGAATAAGAAAGTGCCAGAATACAGTAGTTTATTCGAGTGTTGATCTCAAGTGTATATAAATCATGCAAAATTCTCAAATGAAAAAAGAAAGAGATATGAGACGATAGAAACGGACCTCCCCGAAATAAGAGAGAGAGAAAAAAAAATATATATAAATACATCCATATATCGAGCTTGTGTTATGATAAAAAAAAACAACAACAACTAATTACCCGTCACTCACGCCCATCATGACACCAAATCAACAGAAACTAGAATTCAGGAAGTGTTAATTAAGTGCTTCTCCCCTACCCCTCGCCCTCCGCCGCCCCCTCCAGCCCCCCCCCCCCCCCCCTTCCCATCTGTGTGTATGTGTGTGACAGTACGTCACCACCACGTGTCAGCCCAGCCTATATCGAGAAGGTTCATTAGTCGCCACACACGGTTAACAAATATATATATTACTCGTCTGCTTCCGAATAGGAGGGGGGGGGGGGAATAGACTCGCTATATAATCCACACCAATAGAATAATAAGTAAGATAAATAGATGAATTAGATTATAAAAATAATAGCTTGAATAGATACATGAATTAGACTCTAAATAGATAGCCCCACATATATAAAATAAATAAATAAATAAATAGATTGATGAATAAATAAATAAATAAATGGATAAATAAATACACAAAGATAAATAAGTAAAATAAATAGATTAATAAATAAATAGATAGATGAATAAATAAATAAATACCAATCTTAAGATATCTAACAGATTTAAACCCTCTTGCAAAATAGTAAATATATATTAAAAAAATAAAAATAAAATAGAAGAACAAGGGAATGATAATGCAGGTGAAAGCACTAGATTAGGCGGCGTTTAAAGGGGCCAAAGTAGGTGAGTTGAACGCGCGGTGGAGGAATGATCCACTGGAGGGGGGGGGGGGGGGGGGGGGTGGGGGGGGGGGGGGGGGGGGGGGGGGGGGGGGGGGGGCGGTGGCGGGTGGAAGGCTGGCTGACCACACCCGCCCGCTCGCCCGCCCACCCACCCACCCACCCGCCCGCGCTCGAGCCAGCCGGAACCACGCCGCTAGGGGACGCTCGCTCGCTTCCTCCTCCTCCTCCTCCTACTACTCTTCCTCCTCCTCCTACTCCTGCTCCTACTCCTCCTCCTCCTCCTCCTCCTCCTCCTCCTCCTCCTCCTCCTCCTCCTCCTCCTCCTCCTCCTCCTCCTCCTCCTCCTCCTCCTCCTCCTCCTCCTCCTCCTCCTCTTGTTGCTGTTGTTGTTGTTGTTCTTGTTGTTCTTGTTCTTGTTTTTGTTCTTCTTGTTCTTCTTGTTCTTCTTGCTCTTCTTCTTTCTCTTCATCCTTTTCCTTTTGCTCCTCTTCTACTTTCTCTTCTTTCTCCTCTTCTTTCTCCTCTTCCTCTTGATTTTATGGGGGGAGGGATAAGAGAGTATGAGAAGAGTTGTGTGTGTGTGTGTGTGTGTGAGAGAGAGAGAGAGAGAGAGAGAGAGAGAGAGAGAGAGAGAGAGAGAGAGAGAGAGAGAGAGAGAGAGAGAGAGAGAGAGAGAGAACGAGAGAACGAGAGAACGATAGAAAAGAAGAGGGAGAATGGAAAAAAATATAGAAAGAAAGAAAGAAAAGACAAAAATAGATAGCGAGATGTAAAAAAAATATGTAAATATAAATAGATAAAGTGAGATATAGGTAGACTGATAGATAGGTAGATATATAGATAGATAGATAGATAAGTCAATCAATATGCACACTAGATAGATATGCACAGATGTTACACCCGAGGAGCTGCAACAGATTGGCTGGATGCAACACGTCAGAAGAATATCAGTTATTTTTCAAATGGTCATCGTCATCAACCTGTCAGTTCTCAAATTCTTGTCATCACCAAGCTGTCAGTCGTGTCACCAGCCAACAATCTGTCACGTGCAGCGTCGCGTTTGACGAAGATATAGGTAGGGAGATGTAGAGAGACGGAGAGTGGGAGAGAGAGACGATGCAGGTGGGAAGATGTGAGACAGAGAGATATATAGACGAAGGGAGATGCATAGGCGCATACAAATGCAGATGTATATATGTATATATATACTCACGCGCACACGCACATGCACCTACACACACGCACACGCGCGTACACACACACGCACACGCACACGCACACGCACACGCACACGCGCGCGCACACACACACACACACACACACACACACACACACACACACACACACACACACACACACACACACACACACACACACACACACACACACACACACACACACACAAAAATACACACACACACACACACAAATACACACACATGTACACATACAGGTACACAAACAGATATACACACATACATACAGATACATACAGACGCACACTCACAGACACACACGCATACACATACATGTTTGTATATGTATATGTGTATGCATACGCATATGTATATGTATATGTATATGTATATGTAGATAGATTGTTTTTTATTGATAGATATAGAGATAGAGATAGAGAGAGTGATAGGTAGATTGATAGATAGATATGGTAAAGATGGGCGTCGTGTGTTGCTAACTATTTCGGGATCCAGTTGCATGCACGATGAGAAATGCTAGAGGGGAATATCGCATTATTCAGATTTTGAAAGGCGAGTCAAATGAATGTTCAGACAGTGTTCAGTGTGTTTTGACGCGTTCAAATGTCAGCTTTGAACTATTTTTCAAATTAATTCAAATTGTTTAAGTTTATTTTTTTTTGTTATCCGTGCTTGGAATTGTTGGAAATGTGCTCATGATCGCATCTTTTTTAAAGCAAACTAATTTGGAATATTTTCCTTTGTTCGTGTTTGATAATGAGTATACATATGCAAA
>NW_028235586.1:15000-17500 GCF_977035675.1 Penaeus japonicus | reverse complement strand
CTCTCTTTCTCTCTCTCTCCCTTTCTCCCTCTCCCTCTCTCTCTCTTTTATCTCTCTCCCTCTCCCTCTCTCTCTCTTTTATCTCTCTCTTTCTCTCATTTTCTTCTTTTCTCGTTCTAATTCTCTCGTTCTCTCTCTCTCTCCTCATTCTTGTTCTTATTCTCCCCCTCCCCCATACACGTGTGGGGGTGAAGAGGTAGGGAAAGGGGGGTATAAGGGAGGAGTAGAAGAGGAGTAGAAGAGGAGCGAGTGGAAAGGGAGAGGGAGAAGGAGAAGGGGGGAGGGAGGGAGAGAGAGGAGGAGAAGGAGGAGGAGAAGGAGAAGGAGAAGGAGAAGGAGAAGGAGAAGAGAGGTAGAGAGGTAGAGAGGTAGAGAGAGATAGAGAGGTAGAGAGGTAGAGAGGTACAAAGGCAGAGAGATAGAGAGGGGTCGGGGGTTGAAGGAGGTGGGTGTGTGTGTGTGTGTGGGGGGGGGGGGGGGCGGTCTCACGCGTCTTTAGCTGTCTCGGTCTGTTTCTTCCGCCGCGAGCGTGTCAGGTGCCGCCGATCGCCGCCTCCGTATTTACCTGTAAGCACACACGCGGGCGCGGCAGATAAGAACACGTTGAGACACGCGTACATACATACATATACACACACAGGTGGAGTCGCAAGCACGGGCGCAAACAAGCACAGTCGCAAATGTCACGCAGGCTGGCACACGCGCGCACACGTTTTGCACGCACGCAGATACAGACACAAACACACAGGTACGATGAGATACAAAGGCACACACCCAGACATGTACGTACGTTCACAAACAAAGAAACAAACGCGTACACACGCACACGCACACGTACAAACACAAACACACACACACACACACACACACACACACACACACACACACACACACACACACACACACACACACACACACACACACACACACACACATACACACACGCAAACGTACAAACACACACACACACACGTACAAACACACACACGTACAAACACACACACGTACAAACACACACACACACACACACACACACACACACGTACAAACACACACACACACACACACACACACACACACACACACGTACAAACACACACACAAAAAAAGGTAAAAACAAAAAAAAGTAAAAACAAAACGCGTATAATTAAGCCCACAAAACGAAGCCCAAACAGCACACGATGGGCGGCGCAGCGAGGGCATTTCTTGGTCGGAATTTATCAGGTCGTGAAAGAGCTTTTTTAAAACCGTCGCTCGCGCGCGCGCTCTGGCTCTCCTCTCCGCGGTGCCATGGCCTTTTCATGACAGTTCCGCGTCGGTTAGTGGCTGCCATGAAAGCCAGGTGACGTCAGAAAGCCAGGCTACGTCAGGCTGGCTGGCTTGCCGAGCTGGCGGTGGATTCTGATCGTACTTGATGAAGAACAAGGTCTTCTGATGCCGTATTGTTATCGAGATGGAGTGGGAGTGGGGAGTGGATGTGGGAGTGGGAGGGGGAGGGGGAGTGGGGAGTGGGAGTGAGGAGTGGGGAGTGGGAGGGGGAGGGGGAGGGGGAGGGGGGGGGGGGGGTGAGGAGGGGGGAGGGGGAGGGGGAGGGGGAGGGGGAGTGGGGAGTGGGAGTGAGGAGTGGGGAGTGGGAGGGGGAGGGGGAGGGGGAGTGGGAGTGAGGAGTGGGGAGTGGGGAGTGGTAGGGGGAGGGGGAGGGGGGAGAGGGAGTAGGAGTAGGAGTAGGAGTGGGAGTAGGAGTAGGAGTAGGAGAGAGAGAGGGGGAGAGGTAGATTCAGATTCAGATTCAGATCGAAAGCGAACGAAAGACACAGACACAGAGAGACCGATTGAACGAGAAAGAGAAACATAGACAGTTAGCCTCGTGAAATAGATGACAGTGGAGTGTCACCTCAGGCCGTAATGAGGACTGTGTAAGGAGGGAGGGGAGGGGGGTAGGGGAGGCACAGAGCATCAAGGAAACAGAAATATTAGTCCCAGTCTGCGATAATTATGGGAAACTCTCGACGAAGCGGGCAATTAAGGGCGTACGATATGGCGGAGCGAATAACGGACGTGGGTGGGGAGTGTGGGGGTGGGGGGAGGTAGGAGGAAGGGGTTTGGGAGAGAGGTGGGAGTAGGGGGAGACAGGAGGAGGAGTTGGGGGGTCATTCACGCGCCATGCGGAGAAGACAGAGTGGGTAATGCCAGCAAGCGAGTGTGATCTTCGTTATTGAATGAGGCCGTGATGTAATTGCAGGACTTTTTTAAAGTTGCCAAGATGATTGGAGCCATGCCCTGAGAAACGGAAATGGCTCTCCAGGTGCCTGCCGAAGGGTGACATGTCGGCAGCGTTCTGATGTCGCGAGGGCGCAGTCAGCAGGGCGAGTGAAGGCCCCATGAAGTGTATGCGAGGGCGCTGGGCGACAGGCGGGCGTAGAGAAGCCGTCACGGTGTGCCTGCGAGGGAAACCGTTGAGCGGCCGAGAGAAAGAGAAAGAGAGATAGATAGAGAGAAA
>NW_028235586.1:2500-5000 GCF_977035675.1 Penaeus japonicus | reverse complement strand
TATATACATATATATACATTTATATATATATTATATATATATATATATATATATATATATTATATATATATATATATCTACATATTTATATTGATGTTTGTGGTTATGGCATTTATGGTTAGTTCCGGGGGATTGTTGAGGAGGGAATCACTGTAATTAATATCTTATTACGAATTGGTAATGATAGATAGTTTGCAAAAACAGTGTTAAAATTACCAATTGATATATACTTTATTAGTGTTAAAATTGCCAGTGATTGATACTTTACCAAAAAAAAGAAAAAAGAAAAAAAAAGAAGAAAAAAACAATATTAAAATCGCTATTGATAGACACTGCAACAATCTACTTACCTCGTTTTCTAGTTCAATTTTCATCAATAAAAGTATATACCCCTCCCCCCTCCCCCCTCCCCCCTCCTTCCCCCTCCTCCTCTAATCAGCATAACCACAATTCCAATAAGCTTTGCAAAACACACCGAGAGCAGGTCAGCTCCCTCTCTTATCTCTAATTATAAGCTTCAGTGACGTCACGTAATTCTGGTGATCCGATGCTTCGTGCTTTTGTTTCGTGCAATACCCCCCCCCCCCTGAAGTTGCATCATCGTATTAATTATAATTAAATCAAAGGGGCAAATTTGACACGGGGTGGTGGTGTAGGGTGGTGGGGGGGGTGGGGGGTGAGGGGGATTTGTGTGCTTTTATATAACTGGATTGAGCTTTATGGTGTCCGGTGAGCTGTGTTGGTCCGGTGGTTCGGGTAACGTAGAGCTTTACGTCGGTTGGGAAGCCTTTGGTATAATCGTATGTTTTTATTTATGTTTTTATTTATTTATTTTTTTTTTTTATTTTTTTTTTTTATTATTATTGGTTATTGGTTAAGGATTGTAGTTGAGGGTTTGGTGATGATTGTAGCCAGATACGGGAATTGTGTGTGTTTACCTGATTATTAACATAACGGAGTGATGAATGTATGTGATTTTGTCTTAAATTTATGTGATTTCCTTTATAGAGGACTGCTTTGCGTTCATGTCAATGTTTGTCTGTTTTTTTCTCCTATAAATGCAATATAAAAATATATGTTTTTCAATGGGATTTGAAAAATGAAGATGCAAAGTTATATGACACTTTTTCGAATCCCAGTGTGTCCTTAATAATGATGAGATGATTGGACCCGTTACGAGGTCCGAAGTCTAACTAATTTTACTGATAAGAACGTTTAGGTCATAACGAGTCATAGCAAGTTAGTGCAAATCTTAGTAAGGCAGAGCAAGTTAGAGCAAGTCAGAGCAAGTCAGAGCAAATCACAGCAGGCCAGAGCAAGTTAGAGCAAGTCAAAGCAAGTCAAAGCAAGTCAAAGCAAGTTATAGCAAATCATTGCAAGTTAGAGCAAGTCATAGCAAGTCAGAGAAAGCTTGAGCAAATCAAAGCAAGTTATAGCAAATTAGAACAAATAATAGCAAGTCACAGCAAATTAGAGCAAATCAAAGCAAGTTATAGCAAATTAGAACAAATCATAGCAAGTCACAGCAAATTAGAGCAAGTTATAGCAAGTTAGAGCAAATTAGAGCAAATCATAGCAAGTCAGAGCAAGCCATACCAAGTTAGCCATACCTAGCAGCACATTAGTACATCCTAGTTTGTCAGACGAACAATGCAACCATAGGCATCAATTCACATGAACTAAAAGACCATTACGTTGCATAGGCCAATTGATTATGGATATCTTAGTCGTCGGAAGTTTTAAACGTCATCTTAAATTATTGTTTGGATTGTTTGATGTGATGATGATGATGATGATGATGATGATGATAATGATAATGATAATGATGATGATGATGATGATGATGATGATGATGATGATGATGATGATGATGATGGTGATGATGATGATGATGATGATGATGATGATGATGATGATGATGATGGTGATGATGACGACTATACTGGCTGTGATGAGAATAAAGATACTAATAATAATCATAATGATGAGTGATGATAATAGTGATAGCATTGATGATAATGAAAGTATAGATAGTTTTATTGATAAGGATATTTTTAATAGTGATGATAATGGGGATGAAAGTTACAGTTATGATAATGATAGTGATAATGTTAACAATGATAGTAATAATCATAATGATAACAATAATGATGATAATAAGAGTAATAATAATGATAATGATAATAATAATGATAATAATAATGATGATAATAATGATAATGATGATAATAATAATAATAATAATAATAATGATAATAATAATAATAATAATAATAATAATAATAATAATAATAATAATAATAATAATAATTGCAATAATGATAACAATAATCATAACGACAAAAAAAGAAACCAAAAATAAAAACGACGACAGCAGATCAACAAAACTTACATCCAATCCAAATAAACATTAAATCATATCCTACACCTTATATATATTTTATTTAAAAACTCAGTCATACGTCGCAGCTTCCAAAATAACACGTCAATCGTAGTGTAA
>NW_028235585.1:20000-24542 GCF_977035675.1 Penaeus japonicus | reverse complement strand
AAATATGGATAAATATATATCTTATTATTTATAGCCATGTGGGCGTGTTAATCACAAACACAATATTCCAAATTCAAATTCATATTCAAACATTTTATTCCATAAATACAAGGTTATTCTTATAGGAATACCATACATATTTTACACTTGATGAGTAAAAAGAGTGTTCTTTCAAGTTTTGTCTTAAATATTACAAAAGTTCGTTAATGTTTTTATATTATCTGGTAACAAGTTCCACATTTTATGGTCACGATTTTGTACCCTGTCTTGCCCCGTTTCTGTATTGAGCTTTTTACATATAGGGAACTTTACCTGGCGTGGTTGATTGCCGCTGGTGTTCCTACAGTTTGCAGGGGGAATAAACAATGGTGGATAGAATACAGTATCAATTTGAAGGTAAAGTGGACAGGTTTCATAAATGCACTTAGGTTGAATTTTTTAACCTATTTTATTTTTGGTTATATATGGGGTAATATTGATCGAATTTACGGACATTAACCTGTGCAAATCACTGCAGCAAAATTTTGTATTTTTGTACTTTTTGAATTTGTTGTTTTGTTGGTTGAACCCCATCTTTTGAAACAGTATTTATTATGCTAGAGCTAGTTTTTGCACGACCATGAGTCTAGTATCACGTAGTGATTTGATTTTTATGTGATTTAGAAATATTAAGTCCCCTTTACTTTCCTGTGTATGTTATCAAGATGTGTTTCAAAATGTCATGTTATTCTGTCCCAAGTGTACTCCCAATTTTTTCACTGAAATGTTTGGTTTGATAGGGTGGCCTTAAATTTATGGGTGTGTCGATGGGGATTTTTGGCAATGTTCTGTAGACTACTATGAATATGCATTGAGGTTTATGGGGAATGTAATTTAAGGGACCAATTACTTTCAAAGTATATTTTAGTTGTGTAAGAGTGTTTTGAGTATTTCTTATTAATGTATTTAAGTTATTACTGAGTCACTATGGAGAAACTGTGAATCATCGGGTACTGCCCTAGCAGGCAGATATGTGGCAAGGGTTGATATGTATTTATGAAACTGTAAATAGGATTGGCGCCTAAGATGGATCTTGTGGACCACACCAAAACTATTGGTTTTTCGATGATATGATTTCATTATATTTTTTACAGATTGACGTTCTATTATCAGCGATAACATAGTTAAACCAGAAGAATCAATTTTATGGGTTCTTAGTTTGTGAAGAAGAATTGTGATTTACAACTGTCAAAAGCTTTTGAAAGATCACATAATGTGAGAAAATTAACGTGATTTTTGTCTTTATTATCATAAAATTTTTATTCTAGTTTTTTTTTGTTTTTTTTTTTTATCTGCAATAACGCTGTTTCAGTGGATATCCTATTTCTAATAAGCGTGTTGTGTTTTAGATATGGTTATTGGGACCTCCAGGGAAAATTCGTTAGGTTGATTTGCTTACGATTTTCTCCAAACTTTAGATAATACAGGGAGTAGATTGTATAGGGCGGTAACTTATTAGCGTCGTCTATATCCCTGATTGAAAATTTGGTGTTACTTTTCCATGTTTCCAATGCGATGGAAAAACACCAGTGACCAGGGAAGTTGTTATTATGACCGCCAGATAATGTTGCGGTTGCTGGTAGACTATCCTTAATAAAGCGCAAGCAATACACGCTCTGCTCCAACAGCATTTGTTTCCGAGGTGTTTTATTACTAGGTTAGTAGTCTCCACATCAATTGGTTTTGGTCCTTGGAAAATTAGATGTAGGCATAGCTTGATTTATTTTTGCTGTAATGTAGACGCAGTTGGTTGTTCATAAGTTAGTTTACCTATTTTTGAAAATTAAGTCGTTAAAAATACTCTGTGCTTTTGTGTATAAACTTTGTACGTTATCAGTGTGGTGTTTGTTGCTAGGTACGTTGACTGAATAATTTTCCATGTTTTTCGAATTGTTTTTATATTCTTGAATCTGTTTCTGAAATAATTTGGTTTTTGCAATATGTTTTAACTGTTTAACATTTACTTTTTTATTTTATAATCTGCCTTATGGGCGGAGCATTTCTGTTATTTTTGTCGATATGGTGGGATTTATTTTCGTTTCTTTAATAGCCCTCTTGATGTCGTCATCTATCCAAGGCGCAGGGGGGACGTATGACGACTCTCGTTTACAAGAGGTGCCAAGCGAGGTCAATACTGCTTTTATCACTTCCGTAGGATAGTTACCTGTTTGTCTACTTCATCTGTTGTAAAAGATATTTAAGAAGCCTCGTCTCTTTAGATCTGATGAGCTCGATGAATGATTGAAGGTCTATTGCTTAAGGTCCACGGAAATGTTTTTGTTATCGGTGGTCGCTTTGGTTTCTTTATCTTTAATTTGTCGAGTGTGGAGTATGGTAGCAATATGACACGGGATTGACATCCGTATGATTGGATAATGTCTGACCTGTTAGTTAGTATTACTAACTAATAAGGATATGAGCGTGTTTATCTGTATAGTGTAGGTTTTTCTATAATTTGTCTCTTAGTTTAGTTTTCTTTATTATCTTAGTTATTAGCATTAGATTTAGTCTAATTCATCATTTAAATCTCCTAAAGATAAAGAATGGGTATTTTTCTATGACATTTCTCTAAAGATTTGTGCTAAGTATTCAAAAAGATTTAAAGTTGCATGAGGATGCATATCGACTACGCCAATATTAATGGAAGGAAGCATGTTGATCTGTACGGTAACACAGACATCTTCTTACTCGGCAGTTTTATTAAAGGCTGTAGGAGCTATCATGGTTGATTTCGGTTATCCCGTACATACATAAATACTCCTCCTCCACGCCCTGCATCGGCATCTAGAGATATTGAATTTTGAACCAGTTATGAAATTATAACCATTTTCCTGGTGGAGCCATGTTTCTACTGATGCTACAGAATGGCTATGTTTTCTCTCCTCAATTAGCTTTTTAATTTCGTCAATGTTGGCCCGACGGAGAGATTGTGCGTTAATGTGTTTCTATTTTTATGACTCGCTGCGATCTTGTCACAGGGCCTTGCTGACGGCGATGCTGGTCAAAGTCTGGTCGTTCTTGTCTTGTTCTATTTTAAGAACACTTTCACATTTGCGGGGAAAGCGTCTGAGATTATGCAAATATCTGGCTTTATGTCCTTACTCTTATGACACTGTAATAACTGTGAGTAATACATGGGTCATCTGGTGCGGTGTGCTTTTACAACTTGTGATGTTTTCGAATTGTTCACAGAGGTGATTTTCAATGTCGCTTCTTTTGTGTCTGGATGACAGTGGTTAATATGAGGTGACACTGTGTCAGGCGGTCTGCTCCGGTTAGCGGCTTTGAGTTTGTTCTTCTCTTGCTTTTTCTTTTGTTGTTCCTTGATACGATTTGGAAATAACCTTCGTCATCGTGTCTGGGTGGATTGTGATTATGGCGTTGTTTTCGTGATTGACTCTTGTTTTTCAGGCATAAGTAGTGATTATGGACTGAGGTGCCCTGTGGAGGGGGGGCAGGAGGGGGGGCGGAAGCTCCTTCCACCTGCTGCTGAGCTGTTTCCTCCCAGTGGCGGTTGGGAATCGAGTTGTCTTGCTTGTTCTTCTTTTGGTTCTTTTTGGAGCTTCGTGTAGGGATAACTGTGTAGAAAGCTTATGCATGGTCGTATTCTGATTACCATGTTTTCGGTACGAGGAGAGAGAGTTCGTGTTGAATTCATGCTTCGGGGAGGCGTGGTATGCTCCTGTGGGGCGGGGGTCTGGCTGGGCTGGGTGCGTGATGGTGGGGAGACGTTGATGGCTCAGCAGAGGGGGGGAACGGCGAGGCTGGCAAGGGCACGAGGCGTCTGGCTGTCAGTAGGCAGGGGGAGTGGAGGAGAAATAGGGTGGGGGGTCCTGGCTGGGTGAGAGGAGGGGGTTGCGGGGTGGGATGGTGGGCGGGTCGTGGGGATCCCAGGGGGGAGGGGTGGGGGTGGAGATGGGGCTTTTACGGCATAATGTTGCGGTAGGCTTGCGGCACCTGGGGGGGGTGCTGGAATGGCTGTGTGTATGTCTCTGTCTAATGTCATATCTCTCTATTCTCTGCTATCTAACTTATACTATCTATACTCTAATATATGTGTGGTGGTGTGAGTGTGTGTGTGTGTGAGTGTGAGTGTGTGGATGTTTTGTGACGTGTGTGTGGCGTTGGGTGTGTACTGTATGGGTGTTGTGATGAGTGTGTGTGGGTGTGTTGTGTGTGTTTGTCGGGGTGTGTCTGTATGTGTGTGAGTGTGTGTTGAGGCTGTGTGTTGTGGTGTGTCTATGTGTGTGTGAGATGTGTGTGTGTCTTGGTTTTTCTTTTGGTGTGTGTGTCTGTGTGCGTGTGGTCGTGTATGTGTGTGGTTTGAGTGTGTCTGTTTGTGAGTGTGTGTCTGAGGTGGTGTGTGAGTGTGTGAGTGTGTGTGAGTGTGTACTCTATCTATCTCAAGATGTGTGTTAGAGTGAGTGTGTATTGTCGTGTGTGTGTGTTTGTGAGTGTTTGTGTGTGTGTGAGAGTGTGGTTTGTGTGTAAGTGTATGTGTGG